>NC_080050.1:7730623-7770623 GCF_026212465.1 Amaranthus tricolor | reverse complement strand
TTATCATCTAAGAGTTGTGTCAAAGTATAGGATTGCGAATGAAGAGGGAAAGACTAGTGTTTGTACTCCTTTTCATATTCCTTTCTCTATGCCTTAGTTTCTAGTTTCCACCCGAGACCACAACCACTTCGAACGGCCTTTTCCACCACTCACAGTCCCAACAACATTTCATTACCCATAGCGATCAAGTGGTTCTCACCTAGGTGGGTTTGAGGGTCAGATACTCAGATGAACGCAACCTTACCCTTGAGATAACAAAAAGGTCTTTTTGATTTACCCTTGATAGCAAAACTCATTTGCAACTTCGTATATAAGAAGTGCACCTAATTTAATGATTCTATTTATCATAGTCCATAAAACTAAAGAACTATGAATCTTCGCCCTCATTAAGTTAGGAGTGAATAGAATCATGCAATCTTCAAAATCAACTAGCAACATGCTGAATAATTTATAGTTGTAATAAATAAATAAAATTTCACTGCTCAAGGAGAAAGATCCAATATAGAAGTGGAAAGAATAAAGATAAAAAATCCCCTCAAACCGGGGTTACAAAATGACAGATGTAATTAGCTTTCCCCTATTTACACAACACTAGGTATGAATGTAAGGTAAAGGCCAAGAAATGATAATCAAATCACAGATTTTTGGTATAGATCGTCCAAATAAAAAAAACGTACATGAGGTGATAAGAAAAGCAGCAGAAAACATACAAGAAAGAAGGAACAGGCACATTTGGAAGTTGATATGCCTCCTGGAGAGGATAGTTGTCAGCAACAACAGCACATGGAATCCCAATAAGCCCATCAAAAACGGCTCCTGCATGCCACTCAAGCAATAAGCAGAGTGAGGAAATATGAAAAAGCATATGAGAAAAATACACATCAAACACACGGATAAAAGTGTTACAAGTCTACAAATATGCATCTAACAGGCGAGCAGTCCTGTGCAATGCGCAGACAAAGAATCGCACAGTATTTAATATTTAGTTTGCTAACAGATAAGGTATCAGAAAACTGAGCATCTGAATATAGTGATGTGCAACTGATCACTCCCATCAACCTCGCTCACTGCCTCACAATATAATTTAAATATAGAGGAGGTACAAAATAACTGTATAGACGACCAAATGTAATCGAACTGCCCACCTCAATGGAAGCAGCAATAATTTTGCCAAAATTAATTGGAACATCAAAGCTGCGGTCCAGTTAGAGATGTTCAAAATAGACCCAATGACCCGAAATTTACCCGACCTAGAAACTGAACCCGATTTGCCCCGACTTCAAAATGATTTACAATTATGTAAAGAATAACATGCACACAAAATCCAATTTTAAACCGACTCAAAACACTAAATCTGAAATCAAGCCGCTGACCCAAATAAACACCTCTAGGTCCAATACACTTGCAACCTAGGTTGAAACCAACGCTAGAAATACTATGTTTATACAGAACTATATTAGTCAAATGAGCAACAAGATTCTGTGACTCACATATCAAAGGATTCACACTTCACAAGATCAACAACTGATTCTCTTTTAGCTAAGGAAATTCTATATAATAGCATTGTGGTTTGGTGAAACAAGAGTGGTAGCACTTTTTAAAGTTTTTTCCACATAGTAGCAACAAGGTTTTAATTTTACAAATTCCATAGCAAATTACGTTATAAGACATCAAATTCCGTTAACTTAAATAGTTTTTTTTTTATATTTTCCGTTTTTGTGTTTCTTGGGAAGTATTAATTTTCTTTTAAAAAAGAAATTATGCAAGCTTCTTCCAACAATCAATTACCTCAAATTAATAAAATTCCAAGCTTCTTTTCAAAAATTCCAAGCTTTTAAACAAAGTAACAAACAGTAAACGAAAAAATGAATATTAAACAATCAATTACCTCAAATTAATAAAATTGATGATGATAATGACAGTACCATTAAAAGAACTTAAACTAATTAATTAAGATTTGCCAATTTTTTTCTTTCTAATTTGTATGCAAATTAAAAAAAAATAAAATAACTAAATCAATGAAATCAAATGAAGTATTTGCAAGTAGACGGGTAATGCACAAGAGTTTGTACATAAAGGACATATGATAATTTCTTTCTTTCTTCCCATATGTAACTAAATCAATGAAATCAAATGAAGAGCACCGGGAGTGGTGAAGGGCGATTTGGCATATGGTTGGGCTTGGGTGGGAGGGTGGGTGAAGGTTGATGCTAGGATGTGGCTTGGTAGGAAGGGGGTGGTTTAGTTTTTTTTTTTCCTTTTCTTTTTCACTAATAGTACATAAAAAAAAAAAGAAAAAACACTTAAAGTAAGGAAAATTGGTTTAGTTTTTTTAACTGTTTTTGCTACGGATTTTATAAAATTGAAACCTTGTTGCTACCATGTGGAAAAAACTTTAAAAACTGTTACCACTAGCGTTTCACAAAACCACAATGTCATTATATAGAGTTTCCCTTTAGCTAACTTACATTTCAAATTTACAAAGATACTCATTCCTTACTGCAAATTATACGACATTCAACTACACCACCCCTTATAAATCATAAATTTCTAGCAATTAATATTCACTTAGGGGGTGTTTGGTTCCCCATTTTCCGTGATTTTGATTCGCTAATGGAATTAAATGGAAGGCATTCTGGAAAAGAGTTTTCCATCACTTTGAAAACATTTTCCTACAAAAACGGAAGGAAATCAGTTTTCTTGCACTCTTCTATTGCTAACTCCTTCATTTCTCTTATGAATTTTCAATCAAACCAAACAAAAAAAATTAATTATTGTTTTCATTTTTCATTGAATAATAATATTCATAGAAAATTGTTTTCCTAAGAAATGTTTTCCGTCAAACCAAACACGCTTTAAGTTCAATTATACCCTTACTAATACTATAACAATCAGAGGAACTTTCAAACAACAGAAAAAGAAAGTGATTTGCTACTCCGTACCAGGCACCGGCTGAATGCATGTCTACAAAACATGATGAACAGAGATATGAAATGATACCATGAAATGTACTACACTAGCATCAATAGCATGAAATATGCTTTCTATCTAACTCAAAATCTCAGAATCATAATCTTAAAGCAACAGAAAATGGCCATGCTAAATTGGCAATACTAGATAAACAGCTCTAAATCTACCCTCCCTTAAATGATCCAAAAATAGTCAATAAGACACAAGTATTCAAATTCCATGTCTGATTCATAAATTAAACATTGAGATTCCTTCCAATTTCAAGTTGGAATCATAAACAACTCACAATTACTTTAACAACACATTGGACAGGATTATACAATTGCATAAAATTTCAGATCTCAAGTAGTAAATTGCTAATATAAATCTTATTGACGTTACAAATTCAAATGCAAAACAATAAATCAATCGAACACTGAAAGTAATCTAGAAGAAAAGTGAAAGTAATTGAGGAAAGAGAAAAACAAGAAACCTTCCAATCAATGGCGTGGAAAAACCCCAAAAAATTATCATAAGCAGGAGCGAAACCAGAACGAAGTTCAGTTGATAATTTCTGAATAAGATCCGCCATTTGATTCATATGATCCTCCATTGCTGATCTCAATTCTTCCATTTCTCACTCTCTTTGTGTAAATGCAGAATTTTCTGGAGTTTACAAGAGGATTGTAGCCAATTCCCTCACTTTCAGAATTTTGAAAGTATTTTAACTGAAATCAGGAATTTTTCTCAGCCCAACTCCTTTTTTTAGGTTCATAGAGAATATGACATTTTAGGGCTAATTTACTGAAAATATTCTATTTTTATTTTTGTCATATTTTTTTAACTTTTTACCCTTATTACAACAATATAATAATATATATATATATATATATATATATATATATATATATATATATATATATATATATCAATACTCTCTCCCTCCTTTTAAGTTTGTTCGTTCACTTTATTATAACGGGTAGTTTCAAAAGTTTGTCTACTTTAAAATACTTTTTCATTTTTTGAAATCTTTTTTCCTTAATATACCCTCATTTCTCTCTCTCATTCCCTTATTTCTCTAGTGTATTCACTCTCTCACTCAATTTTTTTGTTCTTTAAATTTTGTTTTATTTTAATTTTTTTTTCTCATACTTCCAATAGAATCATTACTTTACATCATTATCTAGTTATAATAGTACCCACTAGGATGCAAACGGGGCGGGGCGGGTATTGGCGTTACCATCCCTATCCTCATCTGGTAAATCAATCCCCATCCCCATCCTCATCCCCGCGGCGGGTATAATTTTTTTCCCCGTCCCCGCCCCGATGGGTTTGTACCTAATACCATCCCCATCCCCATCTGGGTATCCATCCCCGTCTAATACCCATTTTACCCGCCCCACGACCCGTCAAATTCCCGCTTAATACCCATCTGTGTCACATATTTATTTTCAAATCCCCGTCTAATCATCACTTAATATCGCCTACCTCTACACAACTCGTAATGAATATAAACAAATTTTATTGAGAAAAAAGGATAAAAAATAGAAAAACATGATTATAAACCTTACTCTAAAAAACATGATCTTAGACCTTATGAAGTAGTATTCATGGCTGAATCACATTATGTTTTTATTAACACTCTTTAATTCAACTAAATGAACCGCTAATAATATCAGAATAATGAAATATTATTGACGAAACCAGAGATCCGATCAAATTACAAAACAAACATTTTACCAAAAACCTTGTGAGCAAATGAAGCATCATGAAAATATGAAATTAATAACAATATAATCACCCACAATACATAAATTTATATCCAAACTTAATTATAGGCATCAGTAACCATCAGTATACAAATATTACACAAATTAAAAACTGAAGATCACATCTAGTTGAAGACCACAATACTGAAGATCAGTATACAAGTATCCAAACTGAAGATCACACAATATAATCCTTTTAATCCATCTACCTTCACGCTTAAGATCACATCAAACATTCAGAAGTTGGCTTGATAATCCATCTCAATAATCCATCAAACATTAGATCACATCAAACATAAAAACTGAAAAGATCTAAATAATCCATCTCAATGAAGTTGGCTTGATAAAATAAACAAGAAAATCAAAAAATGGAGAAAAGACAGAGACGATGAGTCGATGACAATCAAAAACTGAAAGAAACTTACCCAATGACGGGAGTGCTCTGGAGTTTAAACAAGAAAATCAAAAAATGGAGAAAAGACAGAGACGATGAGTCGATGACAATCAAAAATTGAAAGAAATTTACCCAATGACGGGAGTGCTTTGGACTTTTTCAAGATGACGGGCTGACGGCAGCAAGAATGCAAAATTGAAGAAGATGGGAGTGTTTCAAGAAGAAGAAGATGGGAGTGCAGTAGTGAAGTGAAGACTGAAGATTCAGAAGAAGCAAATGATGGGTTGAGTATTGACGGCCAGCATTCAACATTCATATTGATGGTTTCAAAGGCCCAAAGTATTTAGGGTTTTGAAACTTTTTTTTTAAAAGAAATATTAAAAACGGGGTTTTTAAAGTTTTTAAAAAAATTTGAAAATAATTCAAGGTTTTCAGAAATTTGAAAAATAATTTAGGGTATTCCAATTCTCAAAATTTGTACATTTCGTGAGGCGGGGCGGGGCGGGGTGGGGATGGGGCGGGGCGGGGCGGGGATGGGGCGGGTATCACCTAAAACCTATCCACATCCCCATCCCCGCGGTGGGTATGAATTTTATACCCGTACCCGCCCCATGACCCATGGGCGGGTCTCCTATTAGACCCGCCCCGCCTGCATCCCTAGTACCCACTATAATAAAAGATTCTGTTTTTCTTAATAAGTGTAAAAAACTCAAATTGGACAAACTTAAAAGAACAGAGAGAGTACCCTTTATGGAAAAAGAGATTTTTCCATTCACTTTTAAGTGGTCCCCCACCCCTTCTTGGTTTTGGTGCAAAATCCAAATGTCCCATTCTCTATGAATAGGAGGGAGTAATTTATTAGAAAAATAATCATAAATAATCTCATTTATTGCCCATGTGAATAATATTAACTATTGATCTAAATAATTCAACTTTTGTATATTTTTTTACTGATGGCACTTCTTACCACATTTTAAACGGCTATTGTGGGTACCTACCACCAAAGAGGAGTAGGGTTAGACCAATGATGAAGCATAAGGAGGAAGTAAAATGAGTGTAACGGCTAGTAGATACGTAAAGTAGCTAGTTTAAATGTAGAAAGAGGTGTTGTTAGAAAAAATAATTTCATTTATTGCCCATGTGAATAATATTAACTATTGATTATTTATAAATAATTCAACTTTTGTATATTTTTTACTGACGGTACCCCTTGTCATATTTTGATACGGCTATTGTGGGTATCTACCACCAAAGAGGAGTAGGGTTAGACTAATGATGAAGTATAAGGAGGAAGTACAAATGAATATAACGACTAGTAGATACCTAAAGTAGCTAGTTTAAATGTAAAAAGAGGTGTTGTTAGTAAAAAAAACATATAAAAGTTAAATTATTTAGAAATAGTCAATAGTAATAATTATTTACATCATATAGACAATAAGGGAAATTATTGGGAATAATTTTTCATCTTTATTTGTCTAATAATAACCAATAGTTTACCCACCATATTAACTAAATTTAGTCTTCTTTCCCAATCAAATACTCATTTGCTTTTTTTACAAAAACTGAAAAAAGAAAAAAAAATAGGTGTAGCTGTATAGGGGTTTACAGAAGAGGGGGTATTATTAATTAAGTGGGGGTATTACAAAAACTCATTTGCTTTTATATTTATTTTCTATGTTTTCATTTAATTTTTCTATTGACTTTTGGCGGATTTCAATGCAACTTAAAAGTTAAATAATTCTAAAAGTTTTAAAAAGTTGATATTTAAAAAGTATATAGTGAGAAGAATATATCAAAATCTGACATGAATATGTTTTTTTCATATAGATCGATAAGAAATCATAGTCAAAATTTGACGCTAAAATTTGAGACTAAAATTCATCAGTTCAATTCTATTTGAAAACAATATATAAAAATAAAGGGATTATTTTAGATTTCTCTATGTTTTTCTTTAACAAATTGTATTCCAATAGTTACAAGTTACAATAACTACTTTTACTGAATAATGGAGTACTTCATTAATTTTCACACTAACTGAAAATCTAAATACTTAATAACCATAATTGTATAGCTATTAGCTACAGCTACTTACAACTACTGCTAATGAACACGCCCTTTTACAAGTGTTAATAAGCATAGACTTGAAATTCAACCAAAAAGCAAAAACTCAAACTTAAAATCCTATGCCCCAAACCCAACTTGAAAGTCGAAGCTCAAAAATAAAACATTTTTTAACGAATTGTATGATTTGGGTACCCAAATATTTGAGAAAATTTGAAAAAAATAAGATCATTTAACAACTTATTTCCCAAAATAAGCTTCGTGAAAACTTTATTCCCAAAATAAGCGTCCGTACATCCAAATCTAAGATCAGTGTAAAATCGTTGTTACTAACAGCGAAAAAAAAAGCATTAAGTCGTTGTTACTAACAACGACTTAATGCTTATATTTTTTTCCAGTTTCCTTCTTCCTCATTTCAGTTCACGCCTTTTGTTTTCCTTTTGCGACACTTACGAGATCTCCCTCTTCTTTCCACCATTAAAATCAACTTCAATCCTTCAACTAAACTCATCAAATTCCAAGTTTATACCACTAATTAGTTTTGTCATCTTCCTACATTGACCTAAGGTACTATTTTTTTGTGTTTTTTTTCATTTTCGAAAAATTAGGGTTTACTAACTTTTAATCAACTTTCACATTAATGTAGGTTCATAAACTTGCAATTTACTAATTCTTGTTGATCTACAGCTTATTGAGGTACGTTTTTATTATAATTTTTTAATTTGTTGTTGATTTTAAAATGTATGTCATGTATAGTGGTCATTTACACTTAAACTCTATGAATATGTCGAATGTAGTTGTTATTTACCTTGATCTTCATAATGAGGTTATTTGTTCGCGAATTTGTTGTTGAATTTAAAATGTATGTCATCTATACTGGTCATATATTTATGAACCTGATGTTGATGTTGAATGTTGGGGGAAGATGTAAACTGTTTTCATGTAACTAATACATGGATTTGAATGAATTTAAACATTTTATATGCTCTAAGATTGACATTGACACTACAAGAAGTACTGTTAATTTAAGTTTTAAGTACAATATGAGTGGAGATTTGTTAGCTTTTCCGGTTGAGGATAAGGAGGCTATAGATGCAATGTGGGAGTATTCAAGGTCTACCCCTACTCCTTCTTTAGAGTTATATGTAGAAGAGGTACCCCTAGGAAATGAAGATATCAATGTTGTGGAAACAAATGCATTCCTGAATATAACTTCTTCTGCTCCTTCTCATACGCCCTTCCCTACCCAAGAAACCCAAAACCCCTTTATGTCATCTTCTTCTTATCCTTCTAATGAACCTAATCAACTTCAATTTTAAGTCACAAATGATGATACTTTTAACTTAGAAGATACAAATGAGCCGTGGGGTGATGTTAATAGTGAGAGTAATGAATTCGTAGAAGCTCCTTCTGAGGACGATGTGGGTGTTGACGAGGAGGCTCTAGCTAATGACATGAGCTTAGACAAAATTCCAACAATCATTACTCCTACACCTTATGCACTGGTTCCCCCTCCAGATAAACACGTTGAGGACAACTCTTGGATGTCTTGGAGTTGTAACACAACCTACACCGATGAAGGAGAGTTTCAAAAGGGTATGATGTTTGATAACAAGGATGCCTTGTTGGACGCTGTTAGATTGTATCATATTCGTAGGAACGTTGAGTACCGAACTGATACTTCAAATCAAACCGTGCTCACCTTGAAGTGTAAGAGAGGGTGTGCTTGGAGGCTTAGGGCTAGGAAGAGCTCTTATTCACCATCATGGGAGATTGTTACATATAAAGGGAAGCATGTGGGTTGTGTATTAAGTACTGAAAATGTGTCAGCTGGACACATTCATTTGACATCTTCCATGATTAACAATCTTATTAGAAATTGTGTTGCTCAAGACCCATCAATAAAGGTCTCTGTTGTGCGTCAAATGGTGAAATACCAATTTGGTGTCGAAGTGACCTATAAGCGGGCATGGTGTGCTAAACAGCAAACCCTTCTCTCCATCTATGGTACATGGGAAGATTCTTATCCTCTTCTTCCACGCTTCTTGAAGGCATTGCAAGTTTCTAACCCCGGGACTGTAGTTGAGTGGTTCTTTAAGGAAGATAATGATGTTGGTGTGTACGTCCGTCCTAGTATTAGACTTTTCCAATGTGTGTTATGGGCTTTCCAACCTAGTATTGAGGGATTCAAGTATTGAAAACCTCTTATTTCCATTGACGGAACACATTTGTATGGTAAGTATCGCCATACGTTGTTGACTGCGATTGCCCAAGATGAGAACAAGGGAATCTTCCCGCTTGCCTTTGCTTTGGTCGAAAAGGAATGCATAACCGCGTGGTCTTGGTTTATGGCGTGTGTTCGTAAGCATGTGATACATAGTCCATGGTTATGTGTTATTTCCGATAGACATGCGGGCATTCTAGCAACCGTGGAGGAGCCGGAATGGCAACCTCCGAACGCCCATCATAGGTATTGCTTACGGCATTTGTTAAGTAACTTCAACCGTCAAATGGGTAATGTGAAGTTGAAGAAGATGTATGGAAGGACTGCAGAGAAAAGACAACCACATAAGGTCATCGAGGGATTGAAGGCCATTGGTGTTGCTAATCGAGAAGCTCTTTTTTGGATTGATCAAGTTGGTGATATGTGTAAATGGTGAATATGTCATGATGGAGGGTATAGGTATGGTGTTACTAATACCAACTTAGCCGAAGTTTTCAATAACGTGATGAAGGGTGTATGTTTCTTGCCTATAACTACTCTTATGGAGTTCACCTTCTATCGTGTTATTGATTATTTTGTTAAAAGACGCGAGAATGCAAATGCATGGCTAATTGTGGGAAATAAGTACACTTCACACGCCACTAGAATTATCACCTGTAACACTGAGAAGGCAAACTACCATGAGATCGTCGCATTTGACTACAGACGAGGCCTTTTTCAAGTTAAGACTGGACGTGGTAATAGAGGATTTGCCAAGGGTGGTAAAATACAAAGTGTGGATATGAGAGAGATGAAATGCACTTGTAACAAACCCTCCATATATCACTTACCTTGTTCTCATGTTCTTGCCGTATGTATTAAACGACATTTATCGTATGAGCGTTTTGTGGACTCCTGCTACAAGAACCAGAGCTATGTCAACACATATGAACCCATATTCTTGTCGTTGATTGATAAGAGTTCATAGCCTCAATACACCGGTGTTGAGGTGATACACGATTTAGATCACATTTGTGGACTAGGAAGACCTAAGTCCAGGAGGATCACGAACGAAATGGACGAAGGATCGCGGAGGCGCAACGCTTGTCGACGGTGTGGTAGTGACACTCACAACACTAGAACTTGCACGTCAAGGTAAACAGTATCTGTATTTGAGTATATAAACATAAAGATTATTAAACAAATAAATAACATAAGTAAACAATTTGAGTACTTCTTAAGTATTTTTACAATAGATAAGGTTAGTTACCCCTTATTTGCAGCAGAGATGGATCCAGCAGCTCCACGCTCTCGCGACCCTAGTGTGCTTACGATGCAGGCGGATCATAGGAGCAGTATGCTATGGGATGTCCAGGTTATTGAACTTACCCTTGCTGAATTTATATGCCTTAATACTTTAACTTTAAGCTAACATAATATTTGCGTTAAGGTGTGCGACACGGAGACCATATACACCAGGCATCCTGATTCTGCTCTGTGGGCGATTGACGCACGGATCGTCTCGTACCTTCAGCTCGCGATGCTGTATGACTTCTACCTCATCGCGTACAGGAGAGTCGATCGGGCGCTAGTCACGGCTTTAGTCGAGCGGTACAGCTACGTCAAGTAATGTGCCGTTGGACGCCAACTCGAAAGTTGGCAAGAGAAAGTCTATAGATTATTAGGAGTCCTACCACCCGCAGAGGTAGCCAAAGGGAGTAGCCTGCGCGTAACATGGCTTGCGCAGAACTTCTTGCACCTCCCTGAAGGTATGGATGAGGCCACCATTGAGAGATATAGGTGCTGTCTTGTTCTCCGACAAGACTGGCAACTGGGTACAACTATTGTACTTGATGTTGCTTGATGCGCCATGGGACGTCATCTCCGGGTACAGCTGGGGTTCCGTAGCCCTAGCGTATTTGTACAGGAGACTTTGTGAAGCTTCACGGAAGAACGTGAAGGAGATCGCTGGGCCCCTGATTATTCTGCAGGTAATACTAACTTTACATGTTACCGCTTTGTTTCTTTTATTAAATGTTTTTGTGTTTCGTTTACTTACTTATAATTGTAATTCATAGCTTTGGGCGTGGGAGCACATTCTCATTGGTCAACCGATGAGGAGTGTGGGACGTGGTGCATTTGCGCCACCAATTCTTCCACCCCCACATGTGTCGTATGGATAGCGGTGGTCCTTTGAAAGACGAACAAGGACCCACACAGGATTGGGCGTGGGGTTCTACCGCGATCAACTCGAATTTTCACTACAACTTGTTTTGTAACTATCACATTGCGTAATTTATTGATCGAATTTTCACGTTTAGTTTTGATGGGACTCTTACCCTACTGAGGCATACGCTGCATTGCCTCAGCACTCAGGCATATTGTCAGGGGCGTGGAGAGCATCTGCACCTCTGATCTGCTTCGACATAGTCGAAGTGCATCTCCCTGAGCGCGTACTGCGCCAATTTGGGATGGTACAGGGCATCCTGCCGCCATGTGACACAGAGGCAGAGCTCCATCACTCTCGCAAGGGTCGGGAGCCCAAGAACTGGCTCGAGATCAACATGCGCCATGTCGCTCGTTGGGAGCACATGCTAGAGCTGCCGGCCCAAGGTACGCCGATCGAGGCTGTAGACGCACCTACTTCGGCGGATTACATGCCATGGTTCCTCTCCATCACTCGTCGATGGATGACACCACGAGGTATTATCGCGGCAGCCTAGTACGCTCCTGCAGCACTGATGATGACACACTTTGTAAGTATTCTTCAACGTTGATTATTATCCATAGCACTTACACGTTATACATTTCATTAATACTTAAGTCTTAATGCAGGCACAGGGCATTGCATTTGTCATCAGCTCCACCCAAGAGGAGCCTGTACGGGAGATTGCCCAAGGCATACTCCTAGGGACGCAGTTTCAGCACTTCATTCCGGAAGTGACTGTGCCCGACACCACTATATACGAGTACGGGTCATCTCCTCATCATGCCGACGTTCATCTTGAGGAGGTTGACTTAATGTGCCCCGACTACGGTGTCGGGTCCTCACAGGGTGCCACATCATCACAATATCAATCACCTCCCCTACCCGAGCGTCATGCGACAACCTCTTACTATCGTAGGAGGCGTCGTAAACCGTCACAGTTAGACAGGGTACAGGAGGAGGATTAGCATTAGTATACTGTTTGTATATATTGAACATTAGTGACATTTTGTATATATTGAACATTTGTACATATTCAGTATTTATAACATTTGGACTTTTGTGTATAATTTGTAATATTATGTGGATGTATATATTTTTATTGTATTATCACATGTTTATTATGAATGAAATGATGTTAGTTACTCAAAGTTTTCGGCGATAAATCATTCCGCCAAGAATGCAATATGAATTTAATCAAAAAAAAACAAACAATCATATTCAAATAGGGAAAATGCTCTCGAAAATTCTACACAATTTCATTCATGTTCAACGAATACATATCAAATTACATAGTTCATTCGTTAACTTAAACCACCGACACTAACTAAGATTGCTTCTTAAAGTTTCTCATAATCCTTTCAGTCTCTTCTTTCCTATGTGTCATATCATCTATTTGTCTCTTGAGATTAAAAAACTCATTTATAAGCTCTTATTTTTCTTTTTCAAGCCGTATTATTAGGTGTCTCTGCCATTTGGTACCCTCCGAATCAATCCATCTAAAGTATGTGCATCCTAATCCTTCAACCAAGTAGAAAGGACAAGCAACAAAATCACGCCCAGGATCGAAGTAGCTCCAATCTATATTAATCTCAACTTCATAACCACAATCACAAAGCTCTTCAATACAATGCTCCTTTGACATCTACGGAACACATATAATATAGTAACGTAAGTAAACATTCAAAAATAATATTAACATTTATAAATTGAGAGTAAGACTAACATAATACCTTATGTTATCTTTAAAAATTGATTCAATAGAACAAGAATGATATAGATTGGATATAATGAAGTAGGAAAATGATGGAGTTATTTATGGAACATCATTACAACGACTATTTTCAAGTTCGTAACGGCTATTTTTTTAATTAACAACGGCTAGTTTAATTCGTAAAAAAAAAATAAAATAAAATTAGAAAAGCCTAAAGTCGCTGTTAGTAACAGCGATTTTACACCAAGCCTAGGTTTGGATGTATGGACGCTTATTTTGAGAATAAAGTTTTCACGAAGCTTATTTTTAGAATAAAGTTGTTAAATAATCTTATTTTATTCAAATCTTCAATATTTGAGGAAAAATTGTTTCTTTACCTCCTTCAAGGCTCCGACTAATAAAATAGTAGTCCATACAATTACTTAAATATTTTTAAGTAAATCACACTATTATTTCTAACAACAATTATCATAATAAAATCAAAAATTACGGTAGATGAATATTATTTTTTTAAAATCCTTCATAAGATTTACATTTTTTAAAATAAAATAAATTTGAGACCTCATTTAACAATATGCTTGTTTAAATTCAATTCGAAATTAATACACAAATTATTACGAGAAATGGTCTTTTCGAGAGACGCATTAGATATATGGGTTAAATAGTCCAATTAATACAACAAAAAATAAGAATGTACGCCTCTTGTTTTGATGTTGTCTCTTTAAGAGATAATCTCTCACAAGAGTAACTAAATTTAATATTGGTTGAGAATTGAGATCAAATTTAAACACACTGATCTTGAACACGACAAACTTCAAACAAGCCGAACTCGAACAAGCATTAGGTTAGCTCGGTTTTTCAAGGGCAAAATAAACTACTAGCTGACTTTGCTACAGCTCCCCCACATCATTTTAAATACAACTTATTCAAACAGTAAGCTATTTATTAAACATGAAATAATAATTTTATTTTGAAAAGTTCCTTTTGATAATATATAATGAAGACTGTCAATGTCCAGGGTACAGAAAAATCTATTGCAGCAAGTATATTACCCAAATCATTTATTCAGAAATAATCAAATATAATGAATATTTTTGAACTAAAGATATACAGAAGCAAATCGGCTACTAATACATGAATAAAATACTTGTATGATTATAAGTTTGAGTCACTATTTTTTCTGTAGGCTGGCAGGTAATAGGCTCTTCTTAATCTTCGTTCTGAAAAAGAAGTAGAATGCGGAGCCAACCAAAGGCCAGCTTGAAACAATGGCCACATAAGCGAGCAACCATATTGATTTCCTAGAATGTCGAGAAATCTGATCCAAGCGCCGCTTAATAAGAGAAGTCGCACTATGACATGTAGCGGCACAAGTGCTGGACATCGGTTCCTGGGTTGGACAATCGGAAGGAACATCATTAGGCCTTGATTCCCTCAGTTCTTGATCCTGTTTCTCCATAATCATATCACTAGTTTGTTTATTCAACTCGGAGGGATCTTGAAACTCATCAGTTCCTGGTCTCTCATTGCCAACAGCAGCTAGCATGCCGTCCTGTGCAACATTTACGTATGGACCCTGGTCTATAGAAGGCTCTGGTGGAGGAACCAGGCTTGGAATCTGCACATTGTATAGTTTGTTATAATGTAGAAAGATTTTTTTGAATTAAAGGTTCTACTTGCAAATAGAACTACATAATGCAAAACTTAGGACACAAGTGCGCAAAACAGAAGGGAATTACCTTCTTTTGTTTATGCATATATGGACTTGTGTGTAGAACGGCCAGGAACTCGGTGGTGGCTCTAACCCACCTGCAAATAAGCAGTATTGACTTTAAGTCCGAAAGTAAGCCTCAAGGAAACACGCGTCTCATATACCAGATGACAGGCAGCATTCATGTTGTAATATTAACCGTATTCGTTGAGGTTTACTTTTAGCTAGAGGTGTTCATTCGGGTCATCGGATCAATTTAGGGTCAGGTGTTTCAGTCTTTTCAAAATCAGGTTTTGTGTCCGCATTGATTTTTATATCATTTTAAATTCATTTTGAAGTCAATTTAAGTCGGGTTCGGTTCCAAGGTCGGGTAAATATCGGGTCATCGGGTCTGATTTAAACACCTGTACTTTCAGCCTACAAGATTATGAAGTGTAATCAAACTAATTACTATAAGCATCAAGAATAAAATACCAGAGGCTGGAAGCAGTTAACCCTTCAAAGAAGGCAAGATGTCCACCATGCTGTGTGGTTGCGAGAACGATATTTTCATTTAGTCTGTAAAAAGATTGTACAAAAGGAAATGTCAAAATGATCCACTAGAGTCACAAGTTAACTGGGAGGATAGAAGCTGATAAGACCTGCATTCATCCCACGGAATGGCTTCCTTAGTACACAAAGGATCGTCCAAAGCACTAATGCAGAGTAGTGGAACGGCTACTTTACCCACATAATTCGTACTGCTACACTGCCGGTAATACGTGTCGACAGTCTGAGGACAAGTGGATGGTTTCAGCAACTTGACAGAGAACATGATGGGGTAATGTAAAAGAGGATGAAGTTATAGAGAAATATAACAACAGCTACCTCATACTTTCCCACAATGCGGGTGGCATGATTATCAAAGTCTCGGATGCTCCGGCACTATAGTAAAATTACAAGAAATGTCATCAGTAGAGAGTCGGTGCATGACAAACTTTATCATTTGAAGCAAGACTAACTATTCAAGTGATAACACTACTAAAGGCTTTTTGATTTTGCATAAACAAAGCAAAGACGCGCAAATGTACACCAAGAAAAAAATTGAAACGCTAAATATTTTATGGCACAAGCTCAACAACACTGCTAGCTAAGAATGGCTACAGCCTACATAGAACAGTATAATATGAATCAGCAAAATCACATAATTAAGTAAAATGATACTGAAAGAGTTTTATCTTCCTTACAGAAACTTGAAAGGAATCCAGCATCATGTCAATAACGCAAAGAATGAAAGCTGACTTTATAAAAGCATGCAAGTAAATAATATACAGCGACTCATACTTATACTGCCTGATACAGCAAATAACCCGGTAATAGTAGTGCATCAAGGCAAAGATTGTCATGACAAGTCCCAAATCTCCTCGTATAGGAGATGACTTTGATCATCTCATAGCCCATGCCTTGTCTTGCCTTGCACTTTGGAGAATGATGATGTGTGTCCATGGGGTATGAGGGATTGAGATTTGGATCACTCCATGGAGTGATCAAGGGTGTGGCAATGGAGTGCCCTGAACAAGGCAAGAGAGTGCTCAAGGAAGGCATTGGTTCATGCCTTGAATGAGGCAAAATGAGGGAAGCAAGGTGCCTTAAACGAGGCACAAGATGAAGAAAGTCGGTGAATGCAACTGATGTGGAGCTCTTTCGAGCACATATAGTGCTTGTCCAAGCACCCTGCTGCAGGGCAAAATCAGTCTTTCTGTTTTGGTCGATACTTGGGGGGCAAGTAGTCCATTTTGTCCTAGGGTTAGTTCTACTGATTTAGAGGCTCTATATAAGGGCCTAAATCATCATTGGGAATGTGAGAGAGAAGCTATACATAGAGGCAACTAGGGTTGAGTGCTATTAGAGTTTCTTCATTGTATTAGAGAGAGCTTCTACCAAAGGTAGAAACTTTGTGCTTGAGAGAGTGCTCTCAAGGTGTGAGGGGGTTGAATCATTAATGTAATGTTGATTGATTAACGAGATACAACTTCATTTGAGGGGGAAGTATCTAAGATACCTTATTAAATCGTCTTGTGTGTGTTTATTGCCTCCATTTATTGTTTCTCTGTCTTTATTGTGTTTTTTCTTCTTGTTCTTCACCTATTATAATCCTAAACACCTTCATTTCAATTGGTATCAGAAGAAACAAGATGGGTGATAGAAGAAGGTTTAATATTCCATGGAAAGACGAACTTTTCGGTGTGAAAGAGTTCCGTGGAGGATTTGTTGGTTAAACAAGGCATTGATGATGCTTGGAAGAATAAAGCCAAAATCTTTGGAGGAAGGGAAATGGGTGGCCATGAAGAAGGTGGTGAGCTCAATACGGCTATTGCACCCGAAATCAAGTATAACTACTTGAAAGAGACGAAATCCGGTATGTTGTTGGAGAAGTTTCAAGTGGTGTATGCTTCCATGTCTTTCACAAACAAACTTTACTTGAGATGGGAGTTGTATAAACTCATGAAGGGGGATGATACAAGTATGCAAGCCCACATCAACACATTTAACCAAGCATTGGCAACATTGAGAGAGAATGATAGATTCATGTTGAGATGTAAAGAAGAGAAGAAGAATGGTGTAGAGGTCTTGTATGGTAAAGGTTTGGTAAAGGTAGAGGAAGAACCAAAGAGAAGGGTTACCAAGAGAGGGGTAAGTCTCAAGGAAGTGACCTTAGTAATAAGGAATGTTACTTTTGCAAGAAGAATGAGCATATTCAAATGGTGTGCAAGGAGATGAAGGAAAACCTCAAGAGGATAATGAACTAGAGGGATGGGGGTAGAAAAGATGGCGAGAATAGCAAAGATGGTGCTCTAGGCTTTGTTGATGATGAAGATGACTATGATGGGGCTTTTCTTATTGATGGGGGAGTTGTTCATGGTAAGGAATGAGTGATTGACTCTGGCTAAAAAATTTTCTAAGCTTAGTTTGTGTGATGGAGGTCTTTCCACTTTGCCAAATGATGAGAAAGTGAAAGTGGAGGGTATTAGAGAGGTTGTTGTTGTGACACATGATGGTGTTAAGAGGAAGCTAGTTGATGTGAGGTATGTTCCTAAGCATGAGAGGAACCTCATTTCACTTGGTAGATTGGAGGGTAAAGGATGCTCCTACAAAGCTAGTGGTAAAGACTTTGAAGGTCATGAAAGGGAGATGGTGCTCATGAGAGGAAGGAGTGAGAGTAACTTGTACATGCTACAAGTTAGCGGTGATTCGTTAGGCTACAAGGTTGATGATGTTTGCAAGTCACCCAAGAAGGTGACATTTGTTGAAGATGGGAGATTTGGCCTTAAGGGGGAGATTGTTATGACAAATCCAAAATCTCCTTGTGTAGGAGATGACTTTGATCATCTCATAGCCCATGCCTTGTCATGCAATTTGGAGAAGGATGATGTGCAATGGGGTATGAGGGATTGAGGTTTGGATTACTCCATGGAGTGATCAAGTGTGTGGAAATCGAGTGCTTAAACAAGGCAAGAAATGCCTTGAACAACGCAAAAGGGTGCTCAAGGAAGGCATTGGTTCATACCTTGAACGAGGCAAAGTGAAGGAAGCAAGGTACCTTGAACAAGGCACAAGATAAAGAATGTGGTGCTCGTTCGAGCACATAATCATTTTTTCATTTTTGTCGATACTTGGGAGGCAAGTAGTCCATTAGTCCTATGGTTTGTTCCACTGATTTCTATGGTCTATATAAGGGTCTAAATCATCATTGGGAGTGTGAGAGGGAGGATAATACATAGAGGAAGCTAGGGTTAAGTGCCATTAGAATTTCTTCATTGTATTAGAAAGAACTTTTACTATAGGTAGAAACTTTTTGATTGAGAAAGTGTTCTCAAGGTGTGAGGGTGTTGAATCATTAATGTAATGTTGATTATTAATGATATACAACTTTGTTTGAACCATTCTTGTGTGTGTTTATTGCCTCCATTGATTATTGCTTTGTTTTTATTGTGTTTTCCTTCTTGTTCTTCACTTGTTACAATCATAAACACTGTCATTTCAAAGACAATCCGGCGGATACTATCTAATAGAGAAACAACACTACACAATGCACATTGATAACTATTCATTGTAAGATAGTCTAAAATGAATTGCCAATGAAAAGTTACGAGTACCGAATCGGTCCCGAACCACCAAGAACTGTCCCAAAACCGGAACAGTCCAAACAGCAAACTGTTAAGGTTTAAAAAAATTATGAGGAACCCATGGAACCGTTGGCAGAAACCGGAACCACGAAGATTCAAGTCCATTTTCACCCTCTTTTTTTTATTATTCATCTTTGTTATTAATTTATCATAGTTTTTCCTTTTTCAGTAAATATTTTAATAACAATTGACAACCGATAAATTCCGATAATAATCAACGATGGTATGTCTACATTATCATAGTACTTTATATGATTTTTTATATTTATATTTAAAGCAAAATGAAATGGAGGAAAACTTAAATGGACGGAGTAAACCCTAGTCCATCCAATGCATATAATTTTGCACACTTGTTTTTCTTGGTTGTACCAGCGACCAAACCATCTGCATACTTGCCATTGCAAACAACCTTTCTCTTACATTTTATCTCTCTAAACTCCAAATTTTCTGTTCCTGTTTCCCTCGTTATTTATTGTTCTTAATTCTGAATAAGGGGTACACCTTTAGCATCTTACCTTACTACCAAAGAAATGCCAACAAGAATTTGGGCGTATGATGATAGCACTCTACAGATACTAGTGTAAAAATAGCATGCAAAATTCAGTAAAAAGTCTACAAAATTTGGGAGTCTAATAATATGACTAAACTCTAAAATCTAAAACCATGCCGAACAAATGATATGTCTGCAAGGTGGCAAATAATAATCACTGCACTAATAATTCTATCAATAAAGAATGCACAGTATAGCACACCTTCTTTATTCCTTCCCAATTAGCAAGTCGAGAATAGCGAGGTTGATGTCTGCCAAGGAAGCAAACAGAAAAAATGTAAAAATCTAATGTCCTCTAAGCACAACAATCCAAACTAAATTTATCACATTAAACTGCACTACATCAAACCACAAGATACACCATATTTTACCAACCAAGATCACATTGAAGTAGCGGAAAAGACATACAATTGTGCATAACCTTGCAGGCCAATGGTAAGAGCTCTATCATAAAATTTCTGGACAAGTCTACGACCAATGAACCGATCTCCAATCTGTGCAAGAATATGAAGTTATGACTGAACATGTAATTGATGACGAATAAGCAACAATTTACAAATATAGTTAAGGGAAGCTATTCAATGACCAAACTACATTTTAATTCAAAAGTTTCAATGCAACACTTGGCCAATTTTTTAAATGATATTGTAAATGAAAACTGGAAAGCACCTACACTAAACCAACAAAAATACTATTGCGATACAATAATAAATCAAACACCAAAGTATTTGCAAGCAGACAAATGAGACAATGCCTTTAAAAACAAACCAGAGAATGGCGTCAAGCACATTAGATTTTGTACATAGGCTACCATTCCATTACTCCAATATCATTGAGTGACTCACGCCTAGGGGGGTTTTAAAGGGTCGGATACATTCAACCTTACCCTTGTAAAGAGAAAGAGGTTGTTCCAAATCAAAAAATTAGGACAAAAGGCTTACCAGAAGATCCCACGGAGAACATATAGCAACGGCGCCAGCAATTGGAATATCTTCCCCATCTTCTCCAAGGAATTTGACCTGAATCAACATTTCAGCCTCATTGCCTTTAGTATGGAATATTTTGGAGGTGCTTGCAAAAATAGGTTGTTTCCAGAACAAATTTATGATGTTAATTTAAAATTTGAAAGTTCGTGGGGAGGTGGTTGGGGGGGGGGGGGGGGGGGGGGAGTAATTTGAGAGAGAACCAATCAATGGGGTGGAAAAAGAAACGAGATTAGTAAGTGCGAAGCTCTTTTTTGAGACATCCTAATGAAAAGTGTAAAAATAAGTCTTGTAATATGTTCACAATAAGTCAATAAAGGTTCTCGAATCAGTAATCACACGATTTTGGTAAGGAATTCATGTTTTTATTTTCTACAGGGAGGTTCCCACGCTATGATGCTAATGTTCATGGTGAATTGGTATTTGGTAATGCTTGTCTAATATGTCTACCTCCCAAACTTCTTCATCTTAATATATTTCCATGACCACTTTAGAGATGCTATTAAATGGAAATGAAAAATACCAAGAAAAAAACATTTGTGCCTGCATTTCTTACTTCCATTACAAAATTAAAAACCTGATTCCATATTTTATAAAGCAATTTCTAACACAACAGTTCTTAGTATGATCTCACTACTTTATACATGTGTTAAACATTTTACATGCTTGAACAAAACTGTTTACATGCTATATAGACACAATCAGTAGTGAATAAAGAGGGAAGCTTCTCAAATTAACTTCCTTCCCTACTTCTGCATTGAGAAATCATCTAACAAGATGTACCTAACATGCTATATAATACCTAATCATACTCTATACAAAGACAGTACTAAACTGCGCTGCATGTCACTATGACATTCAATATTTCCGCGCCTAAGAACTGCACCAATAATATAGGAAAGTTTTTTTCTTTTTTTGGTAGTGTATGTTTTAAACACAGTTAATTTTGTGATATTTGTTAATCAAGTATATAATTTGAACAATAGAATAAACCAAGTGTTAATAAGATAAATAAAATTAATTTTAGAAAGAGGTAATTTTGGAACATGAGTTAATTTTGTCATGCTCCTTTTTCACTAGCATTTTTTGCTCATTTAGTCATTTGATTCATTTTTTCCTAATTTAATTATTAATCATCTTATGATCATTCAATTGGCATACAATCAAAAATAGATTTATTTATTCTGGCATAAATAGAGCTACACAGATACATGTAGATGGGATTTGGTTTTATCATTAAAATATCTCAATCAAGAGTTAAAAATTGTTGGTTGAGATGGTCGTGATTTTTGGCAAGCTTTAGAACCTATGTCATGAGTTTGATTCTCATTTGTCTCTTCTTTTAAGTGATTATGAAAAAAATGTTTATGATCTTGTGCTTGACATGGGTAAATACCTCGTAAGTAATAAAGAATGATTGAATAATCACAAGTTGAAATGGAAACCTAAATTTGATTGTCATGCCTCCTATGGAAAGAGGAGACAAGGAGGTTGTGTTGAACACATATTATAGAAGGAGAAAAAAAGTGGGTCAAGAAGCAAAGAATGACACAACTAAAAGTAGCTGAATACATTGATTAGATAAATTGTACCAATGACTGGCTTAGGGGGTAGCCGGCAATAACTTCAATGTATAAATAAAGTTAGTATTGTAATTGTAGGACATTATGAAATATTTGGAATGAAATCAAGAGTTAGTAGTACTTGAAACTTGCTCTTATATTTCATATACAATTCTTACTTTCTCTCTTTCTTTTATTGCCTCTGTGATTACTCGTATTGAATATTGAATAGCTGGGTGCACTACAATGTGTATCAGATCAGTCATGAATCCAATGGGAAACCTTAATCCGCAGCAATGACTGGAACAATTAGAGCAAGGGTTGGAGCCATTGAAGGAGGACTTCTCCAATCAAGTTCACCTGGAAGTAGCGGCTGATGAGGCTTGATTTGCCAAGAAACAAGACAACACTGATCGAGTTCTTGCAATCTTGAAGGCGAAGTTATTAGAAACGGGAAATGAAAACCATCCTCATTTCGATAAACAAGCGAAGATAAAGAATCGGCTGGAAAATGTCGAATCAAATGGCGAATGGCATTCTTGAAATACTTCCAACCATGGGATGAAGGTGACACGTATGAACAATGAATTGGCCGTCGAACAAAAGAGAACAGTGGCAAAATATAGGAAAGAGTTCGTTACTAAGTTGACGCACCTAGAGAAAGTTGCTGAATCAGTAATGTTCAAGAGATTTTTTAGGGGTTTGAAGCCGGAGATCAAGTTTGAGTTAAGAGTTTTGGGACCCACTATGCTAGAACAAGCTATGTCTTGGGCTGAAAAGATTGATCAGAAGTTAAGGGCCCAAACTTGGTTGGGAAGACGAATTGGTCAAGCAAAAATTTATTCACCAAAAAACCCTAATCATTCAAATTACCAAACTACCCTGCAACCAAGTAATTACCATGTCAACCAAAAATAGCCCATCCACAATTTTGTAACCCTTGGACAAAAAACAGTGATCTTTCCCAAGCCGAGAACATCGAAGAACGAGTACGGAGATTGTCGAAAAAGGAGTTTAGAGAAAATAGGGCAAAACGATTGTGTTTCCAGTGTGATGGAAAATGGTCCGTCATTCATGTGTGTAGAAAGAAAGAAATGAGTGTTGATTAGGGTGGAAGGAGATGAGGAAGAGGCGGCAAAAGAAGTAGTAGTTGAAGAAGTGGAAGAGGACGAGGAGATTGATACCGTCAATATCTCTTTAAACTCAGTGGTGCGTATCAACAATCCTAAAACAATGAAGTTACTGGGCAAAATCGGAAGTGAAGAAATGGTGGTGATGATAGATTTCGGTGCCACAAACAACTTCATATCGAATCTTGTTGTCCAGAGGTTGGAGATCCCATGTGAGGCATGTGAAAAGTTTAGAGTAATTTTGGGAAATGGGGCTAAGATTCGAGGACAGGGCATCCGTCGGCAAGTTTTCTTACAATTGCAAGGAATAGATGTGGTTCAAGATTTTTTCTGTGAAACACAGACATGATTTAGGGGATACCAGTGTCACATGATTCGGTGGTTTTACCCACAAATCACGATTCAGTTCGCTCGGCCCAAATCGGAGTTCGTTCGCTGGTTGAGTCTCCGATGGGAATGAACCGGTTTCCGGCTACCTTGACTGAGAAAAGAGGGTAGCATGAAAAAGAAATCGTTGCAAAATGTTCTAGGTCTTGCTCTTCAAAAAGATATTTTAAAAAAGAAAAAAAAACAATGGGAAGAATAAATCGAAACATAAAAGGAAAAAAACCTTACATGATGAATCAGATTAGAACATTGAAAAAGACAGACGATTTGTCCACCATTAAAGCGTTTCTTTAAGCTTTTTCTTGAATAGTCATTCACTTTGGAAGAAGATATTGAAGGCTTTGACTCTTTGAATTGTGTAATTACTAGCTACGGTAAAGGAATTGTACTACTTTAAAGAAAGATAAAAAAATCGAAGAAAAAGAGTAAAACTCTTAGGTACGTGAAACCTCTTTCATGGTCTATATTGAGGTGGTGGTAACCTAAAACACCTTTACACAACTAAGTGGCCAATGTTTTTAACTATATGGTAGAGTCTACAAAAGATGTATAAGCAATTAAACATTATAGTTTTGTCAATACATTAGAGTCTGCAATTGTGAGCGTGTTTTTGCACTAAAATAGTTGAACAATAATTGATATTCTTGAATTTGATTCGTCCCTTATAACTTGCTTCTGATGTGTGATTATAGTATTACTATTAAGGTGTCTTTGAGAACTTGTTTGTTTTCAATATCTTTCAAAATTAGATTCTAGGAACTTTAATAGAAACCATGATTAACACCTAAAGAATGTTTTGCAAAATTCATTTAATGGCTTTTGTTGTCACTTGTCAGGTTCTTCATTGTATGAGCTAACAATCACGGGCTAGTGATTGTGTATTTATCTTCTTTATTTACAAAACAGCAACACATTTTATTATTGAGATTAACTTCTATTCAAAATTTAGCATATACATAGCTAGTAGCAATTGGAAAATTCAAAAGTCATAATTGTTTGTTATCGATTTATATATGCATAACCTAATGATCCTACAATTTGATAACTTATGTCCTAGATGGATAGTATTGAAGAGCTTCAGTTGGTTTTAGGATAAAGTCATGCCATAAACTTTGTATTCGTGCTTGTATTTCCTCCATGTGTTTATTTCATTTAGTTCGGAGCTATTTAAGAGGATTTGTGTTTCCTCCTTTGTGTTTCCTCCTTGTGCGTATCCCGATGAGGCCAAAGACTAAAGGCAAACTTTTTCATTAAACCATGTGCACTTCTTATTTATGCGAAGTTGCACACGACATTTGCTACCAAGAGACAATCGGAGACAGCCTCTTCGTTAATTATATCATTAGCACAGATAAGGTAGCGTGCACCCGACTTTTTCAAAGTCCACCCTAGGTGGGTGACACTTGATGGCATTGGGGTAATAGAGTTGGGCAGCTACGTTCTATTCATAGTATTAACTAGCATAAACATATCAAGGCATTGTTGGAGCTCTCGATGGGATTCATATAAAAATGAGAATGCCTATTGAGGATCGAGCAAGCTATCGAGATAGGAAGGGGGACATTAGCAGCAATGTCTTAGCTACATGTGAATCAAATCTTCGTTTTCCCAACATTTTGCCCGGTTGAGAATGATCTGTTTTGTATCCACGCGTTCTTTGTGATACAAATAAGTATTTTTTATAGATTTGGGGTTTGCTAGCACTAAAGGTTTCTTGACTCCTCACAAAGGTACTCGCTAACATTTGATTTATGGAGAGACAACACTTTAACAAACTACACAGAGCTATTTAATTTACGACATTCGTTAGATCGAAACACAACTGAAATGTGGAAGAAACATCATTCTATTATCACTGATATCAGAACTTACACAAATTTTTAGTGAAATGAGGATAAGATTCTTGTTCTCCCTTTTGAACATCTTGTGGAATGGAGTGTCTATTGCAAGGTATAATTTCATAAAATGCTATCATCTAAACATTTCTTTTTCAATCAATGAAAGTTAATGTGCCATTATCCCTATTGAAAACCTTGTCAAATGCTTGCTTAAGCTATTAGAACTAATATATTGGTTCTCATAGTTGAACCCAATCTTTTGACATTAAAGCTCTAACATTGTTGTTGTTACTGCTGCTTCTTAGACTATTCTGCTTAGGGGTTTTAATGACTAAAGGAATAATAAAAGTGACTACTAGAAATGATTTTATCTAAACATGCATAATTTTGCCGGTTGATTTTATTGTGGAAATATCTAGTTGAGCGTTATGTCTTGCTTAGACCCGATTAGTATATCATCATGGATGGAAATTTCTATGATTATATAGGTTAATCGTGCAGATTCTGCTTATGCAAATAAGCACATTGAAAATTGGAATGAAATATGTACATTATTAGCCATAAATCAAGCAACGGGATAAGTTGGGCAACATAAAGTATCAGTTGTAGCTACGAAGAAAAAAAAAATGAAGTTGAGAGTGCATCTGAGCATCTAACAAGAGGTTGACAAAAGATTGTATTGTCGATGTCATCTCTATTCTTTTGAAAAATATCTGCTAACAAACAATCCTCAAGTAAAGCTCGATTCCAAAGAGGTGTATGATGTTGTCTCAGAGGTTGCTAGACTAGATCGATATGAAGTCTTGAAGGCAGCAAAGCAAATTTTAAAAGACACGGAGGAGTTTGATATGCTAAAGGGACTACCTAAAACTGAGAAATTAGATTGGGTGTAACTTTTCTTAGTTGTTGATTAGTACTACTTCACAGATTTTATTTTCCTTTTGTATAATTCAAATGCATTTAAATTTTGTACTAGATTCTACCAAAAGTGTTTATACATTATGTTTGATCTAATGTTAGCAGTGAATTCTTGAATTACAATTTCTTATTTTATTGAATGGTGTTAGAATTTGAAATTCAGACATTGAAAAAATCAATGTTTCTAAACAAACTTCAGTGTTTTGTAATTATAAAATTGAAAATTATAAGGTTTTCCAAACATTGAATTTGAATTAGAAATTCATAGTTTAGAAATTCAAAATTGAATTCCAAGTTTCCAAGGTTTCAAACCAATTTTTGGTTCCTAAACGCTACCTTAGGGATTTTAATTAAACTTTTAAGATGTAGACATATCGTGCACAATTAAAAAAGTTTCTACATCAACACTTTCTCAAAGCTTCTAGAGTCTAAAATGTAAGCTTTTACATCATAGAAAACACATCACAGATGTCGGAGTGATTGTGGTTAATGTCGCGACGTCGCAGACACAACATGTTGCAATGTTATGACTCGTTTGCGAACATTGCAATGTGTTTTTTAACTTGGAAAAATGGAGTTTATCATAGTAATTCAAGGTTTTTTGGATATATATTTAAATTATCGCTACTATGTTAGAATAACAACATATAATGGTTGTTACTCCATGACTTTAAATCACAGGTTACATAACGGGATTTTGTGGTTTGGTAAGCTCAAAATTTGTTATAACGTGCCCATTATGTAATATAACAGCCTCATTTATATTTCATGATTTACATGGCCCGTCTAGTACATGTAGTTCATCATTCATGATAAAATTGAGGAAAGAAGCTTCGATGAAATACTCAATAATATTGTATTATAAGAAAGTCAATAACCAAAAGAGCTCAGGTTTTTAAATTTTTTTGCAACAAAAGAAGTATGTACAGAATTCATACCCATTAGAAACCAGTTACAACACACGTACCAAGATATTGGCTCCAATGCTTGTTCCGACGACAAAAAGTGGAGCATTTGGATGTTCATTGTGGATACGATGTATAATCACACGAACATCCTCGGTCCATCCAGCATTGTAGAAGCAATCAGACTGAAACAATGAGAGGGTTAGTTTAGAATTCAGATCAAGGTAATAAGACGTAGTAGAAAAAGAAAATATCATTTCAGTGCTCACAGTGACAGAGACACCACCAAGACCTCTGTGATTTCCCACAACAACATTCCATCCATATTTTGCAGTGTTGTACGCAAGATGCTTTAGGTACTGCAGAGCACATAATCAGAAATACACGTAAAAAAAAATTTCATCTTAAGAAGTTTAAGTGAAAGAACGGTTGGGTGATTGCACATATACTTGGATACCTTTTAGACTATAATAGAAAGAGAGAAAAACTTTCATATGGTTTCATTAATATGAAATTGGTATAGATCAATTTCACAAATATTTAATGGAGGATCTTAATAACTCGCGTATATGAAGTCGATCTGTGTTGTCTCAGAGATGTGTATTAAAAGCAAAAACAAGTTTGACAACAAGTGGTAATATGAAGCAATTTTCTCATACTAAGTGGTCATATGAGCACCACAACCAACATATACCAGATGTAGTAGGTGTATGCTATTCACAAGAAGCAATTCAAAATTTGAACCAAAACTTAATACATGAATGCAATTTCAAAACATGAGAGACACATATTTCTTACAAACAAGGGACTCATTAGACAATCTTGAATTGATCATCCAGAGCACTAATACAGGACTAAGACAATGTATTTTTTATGAACCCCATGAATAAGAAGTGCAGCACAGCATAAGCAAGTCAAATTGAGCATCAATTGCAACAGACATCAAATATTAAAAGTGGTACAGGTTAGGATGTTTGCCTGCATATGGTAGATTACAAGAAAAATATAACGAAAAAGAAAGTACTTCAAAGAAAAGGTAGAGTCGTATGAGATAACCACCATTGATGTATGACATATGTAAGGCTCAAGTAAGATAGTTTAATCATGTCCAAAGAAGGCATAGGCACCTTAAGGCTTATAGCACTAGGGAGTTGTGAGAACAACATCTTTAAGAAACTACAGGACTAGACAAAGATACGTCAAAAAAGATTTCTGAGACGGTGATCATTCATGGTTTTTTATAAATAAAAAGTTACGCTAAGCTAGGGTTCATAGAGATGACCCCAAGTAGAAAACCTCATCATAAAATATCATAAAATATCTATATTATGATATAGGAGTGTACAATTTACCGGAGAATTAGAATCACTGGTCAGACCTGGAACCACAATCACGATAGGGGTCTTATCATCTTTTGGAATAACATTATCGATGTAAACTGCATGCTGGTCATGTCCCATCACTGGAAATAGAAGAGCAGAGAGTTATCAAGTTAGTCTCAGCTGACAGCATTGTTCCAACACCTAAAGTGATGCTAAAAGTAGGGAAATTCAGAGGAATTCAAATTTGAAGCTTAAGCACGGAACACTCTATATTTTGAACTTGGATCATCTATATTAAGTCATCAGGTAACCAAGAGATCCAAAAAGATTTTTCTTAAATTGGCAAAAACCATAGGATATCTCAATTGTCATGATAAGAAAGCAGACATTACAAATATGGAGATGGAAAGCATAATGGTGAGCAAGGATAGCAAAGCTAAAACCGTTGGATACATCAATTGCCATAATAAGAAATAATCCAAGAATTGTTAGTAAGTGTAATTACCATCAGAACTCATAAGCCAGTCAAGAGCTATGGTTCCACCATCAGATGCAATAAATATTTGTCTGACATTGGAAGAACAAGAAAATTGTGTTAGCAACCATAAGCCACAAAATCTTGAATATGTAAATCATCCAAGCAGTATTTCGATTGTATTGGCACACTACATTATACTTCTATCATCATCAAATAAGTCTATTTCAATCATTCTAGCACCTTCTAATACACAAAATAACAACTAAACAAATGATTTCACCTCCTATAGCTAAAGGTAGGAGGATTTCCGAAAAAATTGAGGAAAGTAGTTTGAATATGAGGACTAGCTAGCCAAGGAGTAGTTAAATATCTGCAAAACAAAAACAACTATATTAATCACAAAAGCGCCAAACAGTATCAAATTCAACTATCAAAAACATGATAAACATCAAAAATCAAACCTTCCATGTAAAATCCGACACTTAGAAACAACTCCTTCATAGATTTTCGAATCTGAATTATAAGTCAAAGTGACTAATTGCCCTCTAAATCCAGTTAAAATATCACGAATCACATGCCATTCCAAAAAATTATACAAAAATACAGCAATTAAAATTACGATTCCGATCAAATAGTGAGAAATTGGAATCAATAAAAGAGCGCGAAAAAGCAGCTCATATGGAGATAAATGATCAGGATTCGACATTGGAGATGAATGTTCAAGAAGCAGAAGAAAAAATTTGGAGTAGTTTGATGAAACCCTACAAAATGGGAATTTATTATTAAATTTCAACAGTAATATAAATACAATTAGTTGAATAGCAAGTAAGAAACAATTTTTCTTGTTAACAATGGTAATTTTTTTAAATCCCTCAAATAAGAGAAATTCAATGACATTAGATAATAAAATATTATTATTAAATAGCTAAACTGCTAAAGTAAATAAATTAATGGTTAAAATTTTAACCGAAGTTAATTACCGTTATTAAAATAAGCTTTTGGATGTATTCTTAAAAATTCTAAATATCCCAATGTTGATCAAGAAAACCATTGGATGACTATTTTCCAATGATCAACATGGGATGGGCCCTATCTACGTATAAATATATTAAGTCCAGCGTTGCTCTATTGTCGATCATAAAATTTTCTCTTTTAAGGACACATTATAATCACATATTATTTCAGTAGTCGCTTTTTATAGTTGCCACCTTCACATATTATTTCAGTAGTCGCTTTTTATAGTTGCCATCTACATAATTAGTGTATGGGTCATATTTTGTTATATCTCTCCGCTATTCAGAAATATGAACCAAGGTATTTGAAACATAATCGAGTGAATTCTTTCTTCTACCTTTATATACTGTCTCTAATTGTGTTAAAGTTACACTTCATGTACTTCGTCTACTCTGACTTAATTTTACATTCTAACTTAGTATTTCCCCTTATCTAGTCTCATCCACCAAAACATTGTCAATAAATAATATATACTAAAATACATCTCTTTATATCGATCAAATTATCTCATATAAAACCACAGCAAAACATAAATAAATAAATAAATAAATAAAATAAAACTTAAAAGATGAGCCTTGATGAAAGAGAATCATGATTAATTGAGAAATTCTTTGTTGCCACATGTCCTAATATTTTACATGTACTTATTATAAAAATAGTGATTTTGTGTTAACAAAGAGCCTAAAAGGTAATTGTTCAAAAGTGAACTAAAAAATAAATTTATGATTTATGAACGAGTTGATAATACTGGTTTGGAATTACATTTACAAATAAAAATCTAGCAAACTAGTTGAGAGATTATTATGGGTGTGTTTGAATGAAAGGAAATAAAGGTTAAGAAGGGGGAGGAATTTGAAAGGACGAGGGATCTTTCTTGTTTGGATAACAAAATGAAAGGAAGGAATTTAAAAAGATTGGATGAATGATTTTTGTTAAAAAGTCAATATTTTTAAAGTTGAAAAGATTTAAATGAAAAATTTTTATATTGCTTTTTCTTTCCTCCTAAATAAACAAGAATTACTTCTCTTCTATTATCTTTCCTTTTGTCCCTTCTTCCTTTCATTTCTTTTTTCCAAAATTATTAACTAAACATAATGTATTATGACTAATCAAGTTCATCTAAACATGATCCATAGATTATTGTATTATATATGATTTGTATTTGGGGACGGAGCTTAGTATCAATTGTTTAACAAAATTTTCATTCTTGCTTTCTCATCTAAGTATCATTAGAATTCAAATAGAAAGGTACACGATTTTGCATTTATTCTAAACATACTTAAATAATTTTAAAATTACCTTTTAATTCTTTAATGACCTCCACTAAATCTAACACTGTGTTAAAATAGAGATAAATGAAGCAAAAGGGATGAGATATGAAAAGATGTCGGATCTCTTGTTTGAATAACAAAAAGAAAGTAAGAGATTTAGAGGAAAATATAGATAAATTTTGTTAAGAATACAATATCTCTTATAGTGAAAAGATTTACAGGAAAACACTTATTTTTCTTTCTTTTCACTTTCCTTTCCTTCACAAATAAGGTGCACTCTTCCTTCGTACCCATTTTCTTCATCTTCTTCATTTTTCTGTATTTTCCTTCCTTTTCTCTTTCTTTTCCTCCATTTCTCTTTATAAATTGATCCTTGATTCAAATGAACATTTACTTTTGTTACAAGAAATGGTGGTTGATCAGTGCGGCTACAGAATTAGGTTTTAATGTCTGAATTATTGCATGTAATTTCTTGCTGATGTGGCACATCTAGTCAATATTTCTACCACGTTAAATAAGTGATACGTCCGTTTCATAATGAAACAGTCTTATATCAGACAAGTTGTAATGTTAAATGAAAAATATATAGCAAATGAAATTGTATAAGATGAAAAGGAACAAAAATGAGTGAAATCTCAAAAAAGGTTTCAAATTTTTCATTAATGTAAATTATTCATGAAGACCACAAACAACAAATAGTACACCTAACAAGTTTTTCTAAGTGTACTAAACAAAAATTGGTAGTAGCCTATGGAATAATTATTTATTCCCACTAAAGGAGAGAATATAAATAATCTAAATAAGGATAAATAAATAATATTATCCTTGGCCTTATTAGGAAACCAGATCTTGAACATAGTTTTTATAAACGAGATATATTGGATACGATATTAATGATATTCTCAGCCTCATTAGGAATACAAATAGATTCATAAAAAATCAAAAAAAAAAAAAAGAAAAGAAATCCTCTAATGTATTATGCATTGCCGCTTGCTGGAGGTATCACAACAAGGGCTAAAACACCACTGATCACTGCGGAGAATGCACCTAGTACAAAGGCTGGTAAGTTTCCACCTCCAAATAGTTTATCCCATGGCCCACAAATTATTGATACAAACATCTGCATTTCAACAAAATTAAATTTTTATTTGATATTAAACTTCAATATATATTTGCTTATTATTAATTATGATTTATATATATAGTCTGATTTTTGTAATGAAAAAGAGAAAGGTAATAATTGTTGTCATATACTTGCCTGTGGTATACAAATTGCCAGATTCATCAATCCTAATGAAAGGCCTGATGAAAAGAAAATATGATTAGAAAAATTAGACAAAATTTTCTCATTTTAAACATTTCAAAATAAATTTTTAAGTGTGTGACAAGAGAAACAAGTTACCATGGCCAACTCCGGAGTCAGATGAAAACATTGATGCCAAAGCAAATGGAATACTGAAAGTGGCCTGTTTAAAAAAATAATAAAACTTAGAACGTTTATTATTTTTTATAATTCTAATAATTTGAAATGGAAGAAGTAATAATTTTTACCGCTTGTGGAATACCGGTAGCGGCGAAAAGGACTAAAGTGCCACTCTTGATACTATTATTAGGAGGAGTAAGAGGATTCATCATATGACTCCTTGATTTCTCAGCAGCTTTGGTTAAAGGTACTGTGCATGCTAATGCACCAGCCAAGATAAAATTAACAAGACCCCATAATCTCCTAGAACCACCTAGCAATCTTGACAATGGGTCAATGAAAAGAGACATGCATCCTAGTGTTGATGCTGTTAACATTAGCCCTAGTGCTCCTGTTCTTACTCCCATATCATATAATCTTTGTTGTCCTTGATTACCCTAAAAAACACAAACATATTGTCAATCAATGTAACTTTCGAAAACAGCTACATGCACCAATGAACTGCTAAAATCTCATTAAACCATTTACAACTATTTAAACTCTTTTATATGAGTAAGAGAATGAAAGTTTTACCGGGGGATTACCACCATTAAGGATGGTCATGGGTCGGGTACAACTGGACCCAGACCCAGACCCATAATTTTTGGTGGACTCAGACCCTTATGGTCTGAAAATTTTGGACACGAACCCAAACCTATCGAGTCTGATTGGTCTAGAATCCTAAATAGGTCTTAAATGGGTCTTGATTTAATTATTCATAGTTTAATTTTTTTATACATATTTTAAAGGTTTTATTTTTACTAAAATGTGTCTATGGATTGTATATATGTTTAAATTGAGTCCAAATAAATATAGAAATAGATATATAATAAATTTAAAATTGATTTTGACGTGTATAATAGGTCAGGTTCAGAGAAAGTCTGGCGGGTCTGGGACGAATCTAGCAAGTCTAGGTCTTAAATTGGTCCAAAGAGGGTCTAAGTTGGGTTTGAATTTGTATTTTTTAACAGAATCAAACCTAAATCTACAGGGTCCAAGGTCTCAAAAAATTTGGACCCTGAACGTAAAAATAGGGGCGGATTTAGGGCGGGTCCAATAGATTTTTAGATCCATAACCATCCCTAAATTCGTCCTAAATCTCAAGTCTCATTAAACCATTAACAACTATTTAAACTGCTATATATAAATAAGAGAATGAAAGTTTGACCTGGGGATTACCGCCGTAAATCTCAAGACCAACCCAATCAGTGTTAAACATCAAGAATGGGAACCAAGCAATCCAATTGAAAGCAGTAACAGCGAAGAGTGCCCACATAGGCTTTCCAAGGTTGCTAAAAGAGTCCTTAACTTGTTTAAAAAATGGAGTTTGATGATCTAAAATGGTTTCGATTTCGGGTTCTTTAACAGTAGAAAGGGCTACAACAACCATAGTAACAAGAATAACAATGTCAATTAGAAAACAAGATTTAAGGTTTGCACAATATGTGTCACAAACTGCTGTTTTTGTAAATGGTAAGACTTTGTATAGGTTTGGAGTTGATCCTGCTGCATACCCTAAAATGTTACCAACTGCCATAAAAAATGAGAAGAAACCATTGGACATTCTCATCTTTTTATGGTCTTGTCTTGATAGATCTGCCAAGAATGCTCTACTTGGATCCTACATTCATAAAAAACAAATAAACTACATCATATTACTCACATACGTGTGATAATTTGATCTCCAAAACCCGTGTCAGGTCCTTAATATCAAGACAAAATTATAACAGAACACAAATAATGAAAGTATTATATGTCGTTTTGTTACATTTTTTATTTATTTGATAATTCATCCCATTTTGTTATATTTTCTTATTTTATTATAGATTGCAAGAGCCAAACATTAATTTTACTTTTATAAATATTTTACATTTTTAATATATATATATATATATATATATATATATATATATATATATATATATATATATATATATATATATATATATAAGGGAGTGATCCAATGAGAAAGGGTTGAAAATGAAAAGGGTAAGAGAGACTCTACACCCTTGATTTTATTAAAATAAAAAAAATCTATGATCACGATTGAGCCAAAAACACATAATTGTAAAAGTAACTATATTATACAGAAAAGTAACATTAAAATAATGTTTAAAATGTTCTTAATTTATAACACGATATCATTTTTTGTATATATAGTAACAAAAAAAATCAAACAAAAATCATTTTCATCCTTCTCATTTTAAAATCCTTCTTATTTGGTCATATATATATATATATATATATATATATATATATATATATATATATATATATATATATATATATATATATATATATATATATATATATATATATATATATATATATATATTATATTTAAAAATTCATTCATTCAGCCATATACTCTCTTTTTCCCAAATTAGTTGTATTTTTTTTTTTGTTGTTTCAAATTAAATAGGTAGATGAATTTGTTTATCAATAAATTAACCAAATTTAAATTAATCATTTTCAATATAAAATTTTTATTAATAAAAATAAATTTATTTGAATCTAATAACATAAGGATAAGGATGTATTATCAAAATTTATAAGATTACTTTCTTGATTTATTATTAAATTAATATTCAAAATCAATATCTATATGTGACGGAGAGAATAATTTGGATCGTAAATCAATATCATAATTTCATTCTTGAAATAATAACACCAATCTTAAGAGGAAAAAAAAATTATGATGATCAATAATAGTAAAAGAAAATAAATAAATTTAATTAATTTGTAGACTAACCTGAACCATGTTATTGGCAATATCAAGAATCCAAAACCCAATAACAAAGAGAGCAACAGCCCTAGGTTTAGACATGTTTTTAATATCATCGCCAAGTTTATGACCAATATCAGCAGCAAATCCAATCAATAATACAGCAAGACAAATCAAGATTGTACCCATCGTTATGAATGGTTTTCTACGTCCATATTTGGATTTGCAACGATCGCTCGTGTATCCCACCGTAGGTTGTACCACAATACCCGAAATCGGACCACATAGCCATATTAAAGATGACATTGTGTGGCTTACACCTAAAAGTTGGACGTATGGGGTCAAAAGTGAGAGTTGTAGCGCCCATCCAAATTGCACCCCTGCTGCAATTGCGGCTACCACAATGATCTTCCATAGCGGAGTTGAAACATTTTGTGTTTGCTTCTCGACGAATTTTGGTTCGTCAGAACTCATTTTTATTGATTTGTTTTCAAATTTCAAAGCAAATAAATTTATATTAAATTTATTTTTTTTGTGTGCCAAAACTATCTAGTATAATAAAAGAATTAATTAAATACAAGAAATTCTCAACTATATAGTACAACAAGAGAATTAATAACTATTAGATAGTTATTAGTGAATAGAATGCTTTTATTTTTTTAGTTTTGTGAGTGTATTTTAAAAAGAAATTAAGAGTTTTGGTGTTACGTAGGGGAGAGACTATATAATTATATTTGGATTTGATGAATTTTGGGTGAGATAAATGATCAAATATATATAAGATTGGGAGTTAAGGTTAGTTGGATAAGAGAAGAAAACAAGCATTATTTTTTTTAGTAAAAATTACCAATCACCTATTAATTACCCCAAGTTTTTAGGATACTAGGAATATTTCGTCTTCACTTACAACTAATTTTTTGGGGTTTATTTGAGTGTTTTATGAGATAAAAGTTCTAGTTTTTATCCACGTAAATTTCTAATTATAAGTTATGCCCTACAAGATAGAGAATTACAAGTCATATTTTGAAGTAGTGGATAAAAATAGAGATGAAGTGAATGATTGGATTTAGTTTTAGATCAACAAAATAATGCAATTATTTTTAATTTTGTAACTCTATTTATCTTATGTTAAATCATAATTTGACAAATCTCAGAATTTTCATTCTAAAATATTTATGATTTATAAAAATTCTTTATGTTACAGGTCAAGAGAATGAAAGAGTTAAGTGAAAATCCAACCCAATATTTTACTTAGAAAGTGATACTTGCAAAATTTCAATTAATTATATATATATATATATATATATATATATATATATATATATATAAGAATTAATAATATTACTTGTTTTAAAATAACAATAATAACATTACTAATTAAAATACATTATGTTGGGAATAAGTCATAGTATTATACACCAATCAATTAAAGTAATTAACGCTGGGACTAGGTACAAGCCCTTAAAAAATTGGTATATGCACGGGATACAAAGTTTTGTATTATAATAGGAGAGATTGTCTTTTTTAGATATACATTTTATGAGATTCAGGTTATTAATGTTCAATTAAAAAAATAACAACTAATTTGTGTAACTGCATATTTATTGAAGTAGGATTTTAGAATATTTCAAGTAGATATTTAGGATACGTTAAGTAGGGGTTTACGGTATGTTAAGTAGACATTTAGCATACCTCAAGTAGGGGTTTAAGATACTTCTATTAGGCCTTTAGTATACCTTAAGTATACATTTAGGATACCTCAAGTAGACATTTAAGGTACCTCAAATAGGATTTGGTATACCTCAAGTAGGGGAGAGATAATCTTGTCACTAATTTTGTACTCCTTTCGTTTCTTTTTGTTCTTCTTATTTGCTTTTTGCACAGTTTTCAATGCAAATTTTAAACCTTAATATCTCTAAATACACATAATAAAAAATTATAAAAAATACACAATAAAAAATTATAAAAAATACACAATAAAAAATTATAAAAAATACACAATAAAAAGTATGCATTAAGACAAATCTAACAATATCTCACATGGATATATGTTATCTTCTAAATATGTGTCAAAAACATTAATTAAATTTCTCTCTCATTAAGGTGGAATATTCCAAATGGGAAGAACATTAGAAAACGGAGGGAGTAATTAATATAAACTATAAAATATTTTTTATGTATTACATCTTACTTCCTTCGTTCCATATTACTTGCACCAAACCTGCTTTCGCACTATTCATCATCCTATGTAATTTACATATTCCAGCTATCATACGAGAAAAAAACATAGCCATGTAGGATTTTGTTTTATTCAATTCGTCACATATTTTCACTATATCAAATTTTGTATAATTTTTAGTTATGTATAACTAGAGATATAAACAATCCGACAAACACATTGGATTGCGAAAAATGCATTTGGTCAAAGAATTTTAGAACTGAGGAAGTATGTTTTGTCTAACTATTTGTGGGGCGCATACGAAATTTAAGGCATCATTTAATAGAAAATATCTTTATTTTCGCTCCCTCGGGTTATATACTACTTTCGTTTTAAATTACTTGCAACGTTTCTTTTTACACGTTATTTAAGGCATAATTTTAATAATAAATATCTTTATTTTCACTTGACATAAAATTACAAAACTTATATATATATGAGTATATTATTATTATGCACGATATTACGTAAACAAAATTGTTCATGAATAGTATTACTATGCATATGTGGCAAGTAATTTGAAACGAAGGAAGTAATTAAGTGTATTAATTGTAGATTAAAATACATATTGATGTTAACACAAACAATTCTTATATATGACTATATTGATGTATTAATATTATAAATACTAGTAAGTTACATTGTAGGAAATAGTACAAAAAATTAGTAGGTTACATTGTTCATCAAAATGTCACAGAAGTTGTGACTTGTGATAACCAGCAATAGTCATAGAAGTATTTCTATTCTAATATGACAGAGATAGCATTGTTTAATGTATAGTAGTAACATTTTGTATAGATTCAGATGAATACTATAGACTGCAAGTAGTATTCTTAATATCAAGACAGCAATAATAATAACACAAATTTAATGGAAGTAGTACATGCCATTTTGTTACATTTTTTTTGATTTTTTTGACGGTTCTTCACATTTTGTTATATTTTATAATTGATTGCAAGACCAAAAATTAATTTTAGTTTTATAATCATTTATATATATATATATATATATATATATATATATATATATATATATATATATATATATATATATATATATATATATATATATATATATTATTGTTTGTTTTGAGATCTCACCGTGAGATGCGTCTTATACACAGGTTAAATTGCCCAATGATACATATTTTTAGCATATGGCTTCTTGTTTTGACGTCCTCTCATCAAGAGACAGTTTCTTACAAGAGTAACTCATATAAAATAAAAATAATTGTCAGTTCTTATTTTTATTGTGAGAGACCGTCTCTCGGTAAAATAACCTCAATACAAGGAGCTCTTTTGTTAATAATTGTATTAGTTAGAGTTATTCAACCCATATATTAAAAGCGTCTCACTGTGAGACCATCCCACACAAGAACTTGTGAAAAACTTATGATTTTTTGTCTTTTTTGTTTGCGATTTAGTAATAACGAACAAAGTATTAAATATTAATAGATCTTTTTTGACTTTTAAATTTAGTTTGCTCTTGCTCGTGATAGCTAATTGCCCTAATCTTGGACTTAGGTATAGGGTACTTATTTTGAGAATTACTTTTGGACTAAACTTAATTTTTTTATTTTAAATTAAAAAAGTTTATTTTTTAAAATTTTCATTTGACCAACATATTTGGGCCGAGCTTGAAATTTCAATCACCCAAACATACATATAATATCAAACTGAGTTGGGGTTACATACCAAAATGAGTTGCTCAAACTTGGGCAAATATTTATCGGCCCCAGTCGGAAATTTGAATGAATTTAGAAAAAAATTATAAAAAAAAAATCAAAAAATAAGCAATGTTTTATAAAATATTTCCCAAAATAAGCACTTTCTTTGTTCGTTGTTAGGGATGGTCATGGGGCGAGTCTGGAGCGGGTCAGGCCAGACCCAGACCCGAACCCTTTTATTTTTTATAGATCCGAACCTTAAGGGTCCAAAATTTTCAAACCCAGACCCTCCGGATCTGACGGGTCTAGGTTCCTGGATGGATCCTTAATGGGTCTAGGTTCCTGGATGGATCCTTAATGGGTCTTAAACAAAGTCTTTTTGATTGTCAAAATTGAAC
>NC_080050.1:7670623-7725623 GCF_026212465.1 Amaranthus tricolor | reverse complement strand
CTAAAATAGATCTAAGAGGCAGCTTAGGTATGCATAGCTTGTTCCCTTTAAACAGGTATCCTTAGTGTATGCTAAATAAGCCCTGTGGTGTGGTATTGCATAGTCTATATATGTCAGCAAAGTCAGGGCAGGTCTGGTACTGATCTATAATGAACTCAAACCCCAAAATCCTAGATCCCAATATTCCAAGCATGCTATATTTTCTACTTAATGCATCAGCAATGATATTGGTCTTTCCCACCTTGTACCTAGCTGAGAAGTCAAAGGTCTGCATGAATTCTACCCACCTTGCATGTCTACTACTCAACTTGTGCTGACTATTAATATACTTTAAAGACTCATGATCTGTGTGAAGCACAAAAGGTTGGATTCTTAGGTAGTGAGACCAATGGTCAAAGGCCCTAATTATAGCATAGAATTCTTTATCATAAGTGGAATAGTTGAGTCTACTATTGTTAAGCTTTTCACTAAAAAAAGCTATGGGTCTACCTTCTTGAACTAATACTGCCCCAATTCCCACCCCACTTGCATCATATTCTAATTCAAAGGGCTTGGTGAAATCAGGTGGCTTAAGGATGGGAGCCTTGCACATCATGTTTTTAAGGGTTTCAAAGGCTTGTTGGGCAGCTGCAGTCCACTCAAATTTCCCCTGTTTTGTGCACTCTGTTACAGGGGCCATAACAGAGCTAAAATCCTTGATGAATCTTCTGTAAAATGATGCCAATCCATGGAATGATCTCACTTGTGTTAGGGTAGTGGGTGTGGGCCATTCCTGTATGGCTTGTACTTTGGCAGGATCTACCCTTATTCCTGCCTTCCCTATGATGTAACCCAGAAAACTGACCTCAGGCAAAAGGTAATTACATTTTTCTAGTTTGGCATACAGCCTCTGTTTCCTTAGAACCTCAAACAATTGCTGCAGGTGGTTTAGATGCTCTGCCTTTTCTCTACTGTAAATGAGTATGTCATCCAAGTAGACAACTATGAATTTTCCCAAAAATGGCCTCAAGATTTCATTCATTAATCTCATGAAAGTACTGGGTGCTCCAGTTAACCCAAAAGGCATCACAAGCCATTCATACAACCCATACTTTGTTTTAAAAGCAGTTTTCCATTCATCCCCTGCTTTCATCCTAATTTGATGGTATCCACTCCTTAGATCCACCTTGCTAAACCATTGAGAACCACCCAATTCATCCAATATATTATCAATCCTGGGTATAGGGAATCTATACTTGATTGTTATGTTCTTTACACTACGGCTGTCAATACACATTCTCCATGTGCCATCCTTCTTTGGCACTAACAGAGTAGGTACTGCACAGGGGCTTAGGCTCTCTCTGACATACCCTTTCTGCACTAACTCTTCCACCTGTCTCTACAGCTCTTTTGTTTCCTTAGGATTGGTTCTGTATGCAGGTTTATTAGGCAAACTAGCTCCTGGTATCAAGTCTATCTGGTGTTCAAGGCCTCTAACAGGGGGCAAACCAGGGGGTAAGTCATTAGGGAAGACATCCTTATATTGATCTAACAGGTATTGCATATCAGGTGGTATAGGTAAAGGTTCCTGCACTTCTTTGGTAACCAGGAGGTATATCTCTCCTTCTCCTTGAACCTCTCTTTCACACTCTCTTCTTCTTATTAAGTGGACATGAACCTGAGTTGGTTTAGGAGGAACAACTCTGTGTGGAGGCAGGGGAATCAATTCTTTTCTTCTTCCATTGTGACTAAGGGTATATGTGTTGGTATATCCATTGTGGGAGGTTTTCCTATCATATTGCCATGGCCTACCCAATAGTAAATGGCAAGCATCCATATCAAGCACATCACACAGGATATCATCAGCATAGGTTCCTAAAGTCAAGCTTATCAAACATTGTTTACTCACTGTTCCACTTGCCTTGTCATCTAACCATTTCATCCTGTATGGGTGAGGGTGAGGTTTGGTTTTTAGGTTCAACTCATCTACCAGCTGTTTACTAACACAATTTGATTCACTCCCACTATCAATAATCAGATCACAGACCTTTCCTTGCACCTTGCACTTGGTCTGAAATATGTTTTCTCTTTGGTCAGATTTTTTGGACATGGGTGTGGTGTGGAAGCTTCTTCTAATGATCAAGCTAATGTGTTCTTCCTCAGGTAGAATCCTCTCCAGGTCTTCCCTTCCTTCCTCCTCAGTTTCCCCTTCATATGTATGTCATTTCCCTTGTTCATCTTCCCAGTATGTACCATCCTCATCACTCAAGTTGGGTGGGTCTATCTCTTCTTCTTGCCCATTTCTGGACACTAATATCCTCTTTGGGTTGGTGTTCTGTCTAATATCATTCCACTCTCTCATAGTTGTAGCCCATAGTTATATGTTTTGGCGACACAAGTATATGTGTAGCCCATAGTTAATATAGCATATATATCAATTTACAATATTAGCCACATTAGAGCTTGAGTTATTGCCCAAAATGTAATTTGGGTACTTGTTGTCATGAAGCCCATAATTATTAATTGCACAATGATAATAATAATAATTTATTGCTAAACAAAAGAGCAAGTATTTTGCTAGTATGTGTATATACATTTGATTTGAATTCTTTTCATAATACTATGACTCACAAAAATATTACAAAAATTATAATGAATATGTACTTGCTCAAGATAATCATCATATATAAAAAGGAGATTATCAAATTACTTCTTTACTAAAGCAAAATGTTATCATATTCAACATTGCACCATTGACCTGAAAATATTCAACAATGTAAATTAGGAACATAAAATGACAATCCTCTATTGTGCTTCATTATGAGTTGAACAAAAAATACTTGTTCTATTCTGAGATACTAATACAAATGGTTCATTTGTTTTAAATCTACAAGTAACATTGACTATAGTACTCCCAAACTTATCCTTTTGAATCCCCCTTCGATCATCATAGACATCAAACCACTTATACTTAAACATAACAACTCTAGGGCTGGTTCTATCTTTTAGAGAGTCATATTCCAACACAATAACCTTCTCTAATAAGCCATAAAAATCTTTGTCCACTGTCCGCATCTCCTTTGACTATAACTCCACTATTTTGTGTTTTTCTCTTTCTTTGCCGCTTTTTAGTGTGAAACCTAAATCCATCACCAACATATCCTTCTATGTCAACACATTTTTCATTGGTCCTCTTGCCAAGCATAATAATTCTTCGTATACCATTTTATCCCCTTTATTCCAAAGTTTGGTTATCTACAAATGAATAAAGATCAAATACACGTAAGAAAGATTAACATATAACAAGTTTTATTATGAAAGTATAAATTATATGTTTCTTACTATGACTTTGAACCAATCGCAAAAGTCTATGTTTGAATCACCTTTCACATTCTGATATTCACTGCGATTTAAAAAAACATAAGTTAAGATCATACTTTAATTTCAAATAAAGACAATAATCCAAAATATGCCAATATACTTACTCAATAAAAGGTTTTGTCTTATCACAATTTGTCAAAATATGAAGCCACGGCATTTTCCATTCATCATAACTTAATTCTTCTACGTTGACCTTTCCTAATGGCTTACCTTTATCACTGAATACAGACAAGGAGTGACTTATTTTTGACCTTCACTTTCATTCCTTGATAAGCTATTAAGCTCAGTCTCAATCATGTTCATATACCGTGAATAAAATGTAAGACAATCTCTAGCAATAACAGATAGTAATTGATGCCTCGGGATGAGACACACAATGAACAAACATATTTAATTGACTAATGACTTTTAGAAAATTAAATTTAAATATAGAAATTCAATAGAATGTTACTTCAATTACACGTAAACAAAATGCGTACCTAGAAGTGCTTGTTGAAGGTGGTGCCATTTTTTCAATCAAAATTTACGTCTTGAAATGTAGTTATAAATCTTTCTCCTATATATTTCAAAATGTATAAAAGCTCGTTAGAAGCTTAGATATTACACGGTGTATAAATTTTTCTTAATTGGATATCTTTTATATGCGAAAATGATTGATCCTTTGGGTGAAGATGTGGTTTTTTTATCAGAAAGAACAAAATAAAGTGAACAAAAAGAGAAGGATGAAAATCCAGTATGATATTTGTGAGAGAAATCAAGCACCTATCTTCTAAGCATATAATCTTACCTAACAAAATTTCATATTAAAACAAAAACTTCAATCATTTAAAGATTAAAAAAACAAAACAAAATCAGCAGTAAACAACAAAAACCAAAATCAAACAAAACAAAAATCAAACAAAAACCAAAGACAAAAACTAAACATAGAAAAAACAAAATTGAACAAAGCAAAATTGCAAAAACTACTTGTACACAGGTAGCATCAATGGAAGTCAAAAGCACCAACCATGGAAATCAAACAAATACCAGGAAGATAAAAAAAATCAGAAAAAAAAAAACAAAACGAAAAATAGCAATTTATTTATTGATATTATAATTTCTAGTTAGTATACAGTAGAGGTGTTCATTCGGGTCATCGGATCGGTTTCGGACGGGTGTAATTCGGCTCGGTCGGATTTCGAATTGGTAAATTTTCGATTGTATGCAATAACGGGTCATACTCGGGTCAGATCGGTTAGTTACGGGTCGGTTTAACAACGGTTGTTTGCATTATCGGGTTCAAACTGGTTTGTTATCGGTTGAAATTCAAGTCGCGTGTCAATCGAGCTCGGGTTGTCATCGGTCTAACATTAGTTTGGTTTTTTCGGGCACAAATCGGGTTCGAGCTTTATTTTTCGAGTAGTTATCGGTTACAGACAACTATTGATCGGGTCAATATCGAAATAAGTTAATAGTCGGGTTTTTAATTGATGTATGCTCATTTACTTACAAAAAATAATTACCGATTGTTTTATCAGATATAGCAGATCAATTTATTTCAGTTAGTTTATATATATATATGAGACTATTATTTAACAATGCATCATGTTGCTACTTTTGATAATTGATTGAATATTAAAACTCGATAATCGAAACTAGATTTGTTTGAATGAATAAGAATAATCTAAACTATCTTATAGGCTATTACATACTTAGACTTATTAGTGTTATTGAGTACTCTAAACTAATAGTCCCTCCAATCCAGAGTAATTCTCTCGATTTCTTTTTAGGCTTGTTATTAACTTATTAGAAATTTAGAATATATTACTAGAGGGAGAATTTATGCAAATTCCAAATGAGACATTTGTTTTTAATTAGAGGGAGTATAAACTATTAAGATATATATTAATTTATTACACTAATAATCGATCGTATTTCTAAGTTTGATAATTGAAACTTATTATAATAAAGTGAATTAGATTAATCAAGTAATCATAACCATTTTATATGATATTATGTATTTATACTTATTAGTGACCTTGAATACTTTAAACTAATAAATCCATTACACTAATAATTGATCGTATTTAATTTAAGCTTAATAATGTTCGGAACAAGACCTATTGGAGTGAATGAAACTAATACAAACTATCTTATAGTTATAGACTATCATTGACAGTTAACTCAACGTTATTACTTATTACTGATCTTGAATACTCTAAAGTAACTTATAGGCTATTAATAATCGATCATAATTCAAAGTTCACTTATCGTAATTCGATCTATTATAGTAAATGAAACTAATGCTCCACCTTTTTTGTTACTTTGAATTAAATAGCCTAAATTATGCAATTTGACCAAATTCAATAATAAAAATATTTAATATTTGATATACAATATTTATACTACTCAAATAAATTATTTTAGATAACTAATTGTCCAATTTGATGAATATATTACTCAATTGATACATCACTTATTCTAAGTCGTTGATCTTTGTATATAGACGTGTGAGATATTACCATCTTAGCAATCCATGAGTTGTACTTGCACAAAATGTTATTGGTTATTAAGATAGCACACGGATAAGGTGTTTTAGGCGTTAGATTTATAATGCTACTATCAGATCAACGGTCAAGAAATAGACACGACACTCTCATTTGAAAAAAAAAAGGAATAGGCGTGATTACGTGAAGATGTTATTGGTTTATAATTGATATCAATATCATGGGGAATCTTATTTATTTATAGATAATCTTGTTTACAATGTTTCAATATTAGAAATTAGTTTTCAAATATTCAAAAAATCATAATTAGAAAACTGAAATTGGACCTAATTTGCTGAAATTAGGGCTGGCAAAAGCTGACCCGACCTGCTAACCTGATATGAAACCGACCCGAAATTAGCGGGTTTGGGTTTAGATTTTTGACTCAATTAATTAAATGGGTCAACCCGACATGATCTGTTTATTAAATGGGTTAGGTTCAGGTTGAATATGTAAACCCGAAAAAACCTGTTTAACCCATTTATTAAATGGGTCAATCAGGTAAGATCGACCCATATTTTAACCCATTTATTAACCCATTGAAAATTTTAAATAAAGTCATAAAGATGACTAGATAAGTGATAAATCATAAACCCTAAAAATCTAAAATAATCATAAACCATTAAACCCATTGAAAGTTCTAGTCTTTTTATTTGGTGTAAGACGAAAGAATTTTGTAAATTCAGTTTTATTACTACTCATCCTAACTTACTCTAATGTAAAGATCAGTTAACAAGGGATTTCTTATTTCTAATTCTCAAAATACTACATTTTTGGATTACTTTCAAAAAAAAAAACATTGTTGTAGTAACTAGTGAAAGCACAATATCCCACATCGGTCAAGAAAAAAGTGCAAGGCAATACTATGCATATAAATAACAAAACCTGCTACTCTTTATCCTCACGCAGCCACGCAGTGAGCACAAAGCGAACTATTCTTTCGCCTTTTACTAAAGAATACCGTGTGCTCGCTGCATTAAGTGGCATACGTTTATTTTTGAAGGAAGCCTTTAATTAAGGTTTCCAATAAATCTAGTCTAATTTGTTTAACATAACGTGAAAAATTGATTAAAATTGAAACTAGGTGAAAAATTGATTCGGATTTATAACAGTTCGATTAATAATCCGTTCGGGTTTGTATCAGTTCGATTAATAATCGGTTTGGGTTTGTATCAGTTTGGGTTAAAAACAGTTCGATCTTAATCGGTTTTAGTCAGCTTGTATTCGGTTACGTGCATAATTCAGGTCGGATTTGACTCGGATCGATCACTGTTGAGTTCGGGTAACATCGATTAACGTTTATATGTCGGTTATAAAATTCAGTTGCTGTTCGAGTTCGATTTTTCCCTTTACAGTTATCAAACGGTTCGAGTGCAATATCGGTTCGGATAATGCCGGTTCGGAAAACCTAAAAAATTAACATTTTTTCAGGTCGGATAATTTTCGATTCCGGGTCGGATTTTCGAGTCGGGTTAGATTTGAACAGCTCTAGTATATAGTATACACCCGTTGAGTATTGATTGAATTACATGTATTGATAGTTCCCAGGTTAGAAAAATAACAATTGAGCAAATATCGTGGAAAGAGCTAGCAGTCAACCAACCATGGAAATCAAACAAACTAGATGTGAAGGAATGAAAAATCAGAAAAAAGAAGATTAAAGATAAAACACAAAAATCAGAAACAAAAATGAAAGATAAAAACGAAAATCAACAAAATAAAAACCAAATAAACAAAAACCAACATCAACCAGGGAAGAGAAGAGGAGTAGCCATGAAAAATTAAAGATAAAAAAAACAAAAATGCAAAGAAACAATGAAAATGGAAACAAACCTTGAGAATGGACATGGAATAGGCCAAGCAGGGAGAATGGCGATGGAGATGGAGCTCTCACTGTTAGAGATGGTGAATGGCAGGAAAGATGAAACAAATACTGATTTCTTTTTGGTTTTAGGGTTAGGGAAAAAAGTGAAGGGTTTTTTTGAGTGAATGGCGGGCTACATACAGGGAGGCGGGATTTTTTAATTTACATTTTTGGGTTTTAGGTGGGACCGAAATTTTAGATTTTTAGGTATGGTTTTCGATGACATTTACAAATATGCGTCGCCTATAAAGTATTTTGGGCAACATTAGCGCGTGGCCCATAATTGTATTTTGGCCGATATAATTTGAATCTGTCGCTTAAAAGTTAAAACTACCTTTGTGCTTCGCTTATGTTTGAGTGACGCCCTAAGTATACCTTGGGCCACACCTTGCTATGTGACCCCAAAAATTAATTATTTTGACGTCCAAAACTATTTTTCTTGTAGTTGGTCCTAATCTCACACACTAGTTCTGTTGATTAGTTTAACAAAGCACATTTAATTTAGGGTTATTGGCACAGTTCAACCATTTTAATCCTAGTTTCATAGACACTTTCGGTAATCAAATTATACTTGACTTATAAGTTCAAACCCTAACCCTAGAAAATGAATCTACTCACTAATCATGGTGAAAGCAATAAATACGAACCCTAAGATGATACTAAACATAGATGAATATGATAATAATGACAAATTCAAAAGAAGCAATAATTGAATACCAAAGAACACAACAATTTATTCAAAGAACAATAAATGAAGAACAAACTAGTTTTTATTAAAGGATGATTAATAACGATAATTAAAGTTCACTAAAGGAAAATTAAAACTAATACAAGGAATTAGAGACAAAGAAAATTAAATATTAAGAAAACTTACAATGCTCAAAGGATGATTAATGGTAGATTTAATGAAAAACTAAATTAAAAGATAAAATAAGAGTAAACTAATGGAAAATGAGCAAAATAAAGTCTAGAAGATGGAAGAAGGAGAGAGGAAGAAGAAGGAGCACTAATCAGTTTTTTAGGACCTATTTATACTAATAAGGACTTAACTCTAAAAGCTAATTCAAAGATTAAAGGGATGAAAATCCAGTGTAGCAAAACAGAGGCTCAAAGCCGATTCGGCTGCACCAAAAACAACATGAAAGCCGAGTCGACGTTTTGTGCTGGAAAATCACAGCAACTTCAAACGGTCGTCATTTCTTGCTCGATTGTCGGAGTTGGACATATAATATACCGTTAGAATTGAATCATGATTACTTATTATTATTATTATTATTATTATTATTATTGTTAAAAGCTGGAGACCAAAGTTCCATGGAGAAACCTAGTTTGGAATTGATTCTCTATTCCTAAAACTAGAGTTATTTCTTGGCTCATGGCATTAGGCAAGTTGACCACCAAGGATAAACTTCATAACATTGGGATCACCGATGATGCTTCTTGTCCCCTATGTTCAACTACTATTGAGACCATTTCTCATCTGTTTTTTGATATATTGCCCTTTTAGTAGATTATGTTTGCAGAGTATTAGAGAGTGGACCGACATCCTCTTGAAACCTATAAGCCAAATGGATACAAGAAGGTACAAGCTTAACAAGTCCCAGAAGCTTATCTTATGTTCTATTTACACCTCTTTGGTATACAACATCTGGAATAGCAGAAATGATGCGGTTTGGAATGATTATGTTAGAAGACCGAAGCAGGTTGGGACTAGAATCAAGCAAGAGATCAAAGAATGACTTGTTCTTTTCTTAAATGGGCAACAATCTTCATGGCTCTAATAGTATCTCGTGTATTTGAGTTAGGATCTCTTGTTTTGCATGAAGGCGTCCTCTACCTTTGCACGTGAAGAGTGGGGTTGGAAAACCTTTCATAGAATGTGTGCTCAACTTCCATATTGATGTAGGAAAAGGTGGATTGGTCCTTCTTATTTTTGACTATTTTGTATTGTTTTGGCTTATAAATATAAAAATTTTCTTTTGCCAAAAAAAAATAATTTAATGTCAATTCAAAAATAATTAATCATATATAAAATAGAAGTAATGAGTGTGTATCATTAAAATTCTAGGTTGTGTATTATTATAGACAATTGAATGTGGGTAGAAGAATTTCCTTATTAATTTTCTTTTGAATTTATGACCAATTTGCAACCAACCATGTCTAATCGCCAATTAAGAGATAGTCGCCAACTGGTCGCGAGTTGCTCATCATTGGCGACCACCTTTGTTTGGTCGCTATCATAAATGGCAACCAACTGCATCTATTTGATCGCAATGACGACTAATATAAGGTGGTAGTGAATTTTTTTATCGTAGTTTCAACTTATTTTTTTTAGTGGGTGTTTTCAGTACCTTCATATTGCAAGAAAATAAGTGGGCATTTAGACAACTTATAATAAGTTTTTTGTATATTAAAGTAGGAGTTCTCAGTAGCTTTATCCATCGGTTTTTTCATGAACAACATATTTTCATCACCTAACTTGATAATCAATAGGCCGATAAAAGAAATTGTGAAATTTCAAAGAACATTTATTAGCAATCTATTTAAAAATCATTAACCGTCAATAGAAATTAATAAGCACACTCAATAAGAATAAAAATTACATACCTTTAATTTTGTAAGTAGATTTTTTTTTTTTTATTTTAATTTTTTTTTATTGATTTTGAGATGTTATCTTATGTTCTTGATGATTTTATTATTTTTTTTCGTGAATTTGATGTACTTTTGTGTAAAGTTTACATGCAAATTAGTGTTGAATGTCGAAATGTTGGTTTGAGTGTAGTTTTAGAAAGTTTCTTAAACATGATCTGTGGTAGGGAGTTGTTAATCGAAATCCGCGTATTATAGCCATTTTTTGTTTTCTTTTTTAATATTTATATATTTCAATGGGTGTGGCTGATTGTCCTGAGAATCCTCTATCACAAGATCGACTGATTCTAAATTAGTAGGAGGTTTTTTGGTAAGGTGTCTAAAAATAAATATATGCGAGTTTTATTTTTAATTAAAGGGGATAATATTATACTAATGCGATTCACTCATGTCTAGTAGGACCAACAATTAGTGTCAAGAGCCAAAGGCTTGATATAGAAATTACTTACGATGGAGCAACATCATGAATCACATCTTGGAATTCTAGACAACATGTTTAGGCATGTTCTAAGTGTGATAATGCAAAGGGAGATGAAACAGTCGTATTATTAGGAGATTTCATTAGTCGTTTTTAGTGCCTAATTTTTCTTATATATTTGTTCGTTACTAATTATAATTTAATTAGTGATGGTAGTAATTTGAAAATTCTCTACAATGATTAGAAACTTGTTAATTCGTAACGCGATTATGAATCGTAACAAGTAACGTAAACTTTGGAGGTAAAACTTAAAGTTGAGCAACTACCCATAACAGTTCGAAAAAAATTTTAATTATTACCCAAGCATATTATATAACCATGATGGGAGTAAATTAAATATTTCTCACATATACAAGTGATTTTTAAACATGAAGTACAAATTACATAACTTGTTACATGTACAACAATTTTTACCCAAACTTTAAACTATCTTAGATTAACCTTTCTTATACCATAATAGATCAAATTGAGGACAAAAAGCACTCCAAATCAGCCCCAAACAGCAGCTAATATTGCTGTCCCAAATCCCCTTAGTAGCTCCTTGTTCACTTACACACTCAAGCCAATCACACTACCCAAAACCCCTTTTGTTCTACCCAAAGCTTGTGCATCATTACAAGCATGCAAGAGGCAAATATTTGAAGCAAAAGCACTCAATTTTCTGAATTATTATTCAGCCATAAATCCCAACACATTGCTCCCAAGTTCATCCATGAACAAACACTAGAATCCTTCAAACTTTCAATAACTAGAACACCTTCTTTTCTCATCAAATCTCCTTCAAAAACCCATCTATAACTTCTGAAAATTTATGTTTATAAACTCAAATCTCCCATAAAAATAATCTTCATCTTAAGTGCTTTCCATAGACACCAAACTTGAAGAAATCCACCAAGTATAGAGTAAGTTATGTTCATTTTCTTATTCCACTAGTTTTGTTAAAACTTGTTTATGTAAAACATTTTTTTTACATGAATCTTTCTATAAACTAAGATCATTATAAAATGAGTATTTTATCTCTAAACTAAGAAAATCATCACTTATAAATCTATAAAAATAGGCCATAATAGAAAGTAAGAAAATGTATTTCCACAAACATATAAATTTTGTTACTTAAATGATTCAAATAAAATTATGGGACTTAACTAAGTATGTTGCTCAACATAATAAGTATACTCCAAATATGTTAAAATCATCACAAGTATTAGTCTAACAACTCTAACTAGGAAAAGCTAAGTGCATGTTAGAAATCCAAATTTATTATTGATTTTTGGATGAATGCAATATGTTTAGTTGAAGAGTTGGAGTTGAGACTTGAAGGGCAAGGACCCGAAGTTAGAACCACTTCTAAGAACGCGTAGGAGCTTACGGAATAATTATATAGGCTTGGAGTCGAGGTATGTCACATGGGGTGATTTTTAAAGGATTTAAGAACAAGTTGGGAAAGTTTGTGTATAAACTTTTTTTTAAAAAAAAAAAAATAAAATTCCCAAAGAGAAGTTCTTAAATCTTGAAAGATGATGTCAAAATGACAAATTTGAGTATGAAATAATTTATTACATGTATTATTATTGTGGGCATCATGCATGTTGATTTTATAAATTAATATATGTTTAAAGGCATGTTTAACACTACTTTGTGAAAGTTATTGTGATGGAAATGATTATATGAATTTGAAAATATTTGAAATTCATTTTAAAAGAAATTTTCAGTAGCTATATGTTAAGAAAATTTCTTGGATACTTTTTGTTGAGATTATTCGTTAAATTGATATTTTAATGGATTTTAAGGTGTTAAATACTCTTATTATAAAACATGGTATTAGATGAACTCTTCATCATCAAAAATAATTAATAAAAACATATTATAATGTCTCCAACAAGATTTGGCCAGAATATATTTAGTTTGGAATTTTTTTTAAAATTTTTGAATAATCGTTAAATTGTTTAACGGTAAATTATAAAATGGTAAAATATAAAATAATTACCAAACAAAGACATATGGACTTGAAATTTTTATCACATACTCATATGGACAGTAGGTAAATTTGGTAAAAGTTTGGGAAGGTTTCGTTGACATTTAAGGACCTTAATAATTTTTACTCGGTTATTAATAATCGGTAAGTTTGAAAAAGGTAAAATACAAAATAAATACTAAATGACGTTTTTTGGACATGAAACTTTTATGAGACACTTATATAAGCAGTAGATACATGTTCAAAAATTTATATGGATTTTCGTGACCATATATGGACTTAAATAAATTTTATTCGATTTATCGGTAAAATAACGATATTAATTATTAAAAATATCCCACATGATTTTTAATGGTTATTTAAAATTTTATACCCCTTAAAATAGCTTCTGGAATATCATATAATTTTTTATAATATTTTATTCGGACTCAAATAATTTTAAACCTATTTTATTCTATTTATCGATAAAATGTCTATACAAAATAATAAAACATCATACATGAGTTTTATAAGTTCAAATGGCCTAATAAACATATTATATGACTTCTGGAACTTTGGTATAATTTTATAAAATAAATTATTAATTATGTACTAATTTATCAAAATAATAGAAAACGTTTATTTATTAGAAAGTGTAATATTGTTAATTAAATTTGGGTAAAAATAAACCTATATAAAAAAAATTATAATTATATTAATAACCTACTGCCTCATAGTATAAATTAATTTTAAATGAGATGGTTTATAAATTTTACGGATTTAAGACACCATTTAAATAACAGTAAATACCCAAATTGTCGAAAATAATTGTAAGATCGTTATAAATTCGCATAACCCATTATAATTTGATGGGACAAACTTAAATTCATTTTAAATAAGGTATTATAATGACTTGATTAATTTGGGCCTTGTTGGAGAATTAATATGTACTTTGTAAATCAATTATCGATTTTATTACCGGCAAAACTATCTCGTATTTAAGAAAATAGTGTTTTATGAAATCTTCTGTATTAATGATTTTATAGACTTATGAATCATATTCTAGTTGTTTTGAATGAATTTCAAAACCCTTTTAAGTTATATTTACTTTAAGAAGGATTGACACGAAACATTTTAGTGGTTTCCTTAAAAAAAAAATCGTATTGATCTTTAATCACTTTTTGTTACGATGAATTTCCATACATGCTAGTGATGCCCCAATATAATACAAAGGTTATGTTTAATGATATGATTATTCTAAGCATGTTTTACCCATGTGGGAAATATTATGATTTGATTTTGCTAAGTTGCAAATAAAGTATGTTTTGCTATGTGCAAATAAAAGATGTTTATCATATGGAGAAAGTTAATATTTTTGATTTTCAAATGCTATTAAAATTACAAGATATATATTATGTACAAAAAAATGTTTTAGCCTAAATGGCGGGTACATATGCCACAACAAATGTTGTGTGCATGATTAAACGGCTCACCAATGCTGAGCGCGTATTGTTCACAATACCATTGTGTTACACTTGCCGGACATGTCACGGACGGTAGACCGACTACCAAACGAGTCACAGGATGACTCACAGAGTACCCATGTAAACTTATGATATGAGTTTGAAATTGATTTGGATCTATTGAGATCTTATGATTTATAATGAAAAATGAGAATTTTAAATTACTATAGAGCCATTGAACTTCATTTGAATCATAATATGATTTATCAAATGAAAAAGCATATTTCAAAATGAATTTACTTAAATAAAAAAAAAAGAAAGATTTTAATAACTTGTTTGACGGACACCAGTGTGTTTATACTCAGCCTTTTTGCTGATACTATGCTTTGTATGTTTTTCCAATGGTTTTGTTTTTAGAGTAAACCCCTATGGCACCTCGACGGAGAATGGATATGCGAGCGAAAGTTGAACCCGAGTTGGAGTATGACTCCCCTTTTGTTTAGATCTCTTTATTTTATTTGAGAGATTATTAGTTTAGATTTAGACTATTTTAAGGATGTAATTTGAATTTTGGACTTATTTCGATTTGGTTGTAATTTTCCTATATTTTGGACAGTTAAGACTTCCGTTATATTGCTTTGGTTTGGTTCAAGCATTATACTTGAATATTAGTTTAACCTTTAAGTAACCCCTTAATTGTGTTGGCAAAAGTAAGCTTCCGCTTGATTAATACTAAATTCCAATTAGTGTTTGCCTTCATAATTCGAGGCGGTTACAGGAGAATTTTGTCTTGATGACTTGTATCGAGGTTTTTTGACGTGCATGTTGTTTAAGAAAGCATGTCTCTTGGTGAAGTGTGTCAAGAGATGACAAAGCATATCGTTGAAGGATAGAGTCGAGTGTTGCAATCCTTGACCTGAGGGAGGGATTATTAATCGTACATCCTAATTAAACCCTACAACAAAAAAATTAGAAAGAATTAATAAGCATATAAGTGATTCAACTTCAAACTAATATAAAGACTTTTTAGAAAAGTTCACAAAACCAACTTTCTGCGGGCTCGTTACAAAACGATCAGCTATGTATATAAATAATAAATTTATCTCCTAATACAACAATCATTTTCAAGAATACAACAATATTCTCCTAATTAATTACATTTGGTCTTGGACGAGACAGCCTCATAATGAGACCTTCAATTTGGGCTGGTTCAATTTGCGCTTGTAATAATCTGGCATTTCTTTCATTTTCTGGGTATTTTTTAATTTTGATCTTAAAGGTATCAATTTTGACCTTAAAGATATCAATTTTCAAAATTGATACCTTTAAGGTCAAAATTAATAAATGTCTAGAAAATTAAAATATTGATACACGCGAGAATTGGGCCGATTCAAATTGATAGTCTCATAATAAGACCGTCTCGTTTAAGTTGTTGTGAAATTAATTAATGACACCATTATTATCATTTCTTTAAACAAAAAACAATTAATTGTAAGTTTACCTGGCCTAATTCACACTTGTCATCCTCCCAATACAAAAATCAATGTCAAGAACACAACAATACCTTCCAAAAAAACCTAGGAGTACCTAACATGCAAGTAGGCAAAATTAGAATCATTTTGTTTCAAAATCAAGCTTTAATTATTATAAATATTTAATATGTATTTTAGTCTCAAATATTTTATTAATTAATTGGAGGACATATATTCTCCCCCTTTTGTTCACCAACTCTAGAAGCATCCAAATAATATTTTCCCCACCATATAACATATCAAGGACCACCTACAACCCACATTATGGGGGCAATTCACATGATCTACTTAAATGAAAAAAATCATCTTATCATTTCTAGATCAACTCATCTCATCTTAGGCCTTGTTTGGCTCTAGTCATACTTCATATCAAACTTTGAACATATGCAAAGTTAAACACCTTTTTTTTCCCTTGAATTTATTGTTTTGTGGCATCTCTCGTGGTCCTCTAACCTAACCATTAAGCAATCCATAGAGATTTTCTTTGGGTATGACGTATTTATTTTTGATGGAGTCAACAAAATTTAATTCTTTTGTTTCAAATTAAAATGACTCGTTCAATAATATATGCTTCTTACTTCAGGGGCGGGGTAAAGAGTAAGGAACCCTATTTACTTATTGATTATATTTAGTAAATTGAGACTATTCATGAACCATCAATGGTAAAATAGAGACCAAATTTTCACAAAAACTTAACGTTATAGATTTTGAACTATTAACCGACAATATCATAAGAAACACATCACTAACTGAGCTACGCTTAACTGATGAACTATAACGAGTTTGTTAATACGTGAGGCTCCTTTTTTCTAGGGTCCTAGGTGATCGGACATCTTAAATGGGCCTAGAACTAATCGCCCCTGTCTTACTCATAAGAAGTTGTGATGAGTTTTGTTATTATAAATCAATAAAAAACAACCATTTTGTTATTATAAGGATCACCGTTGTTAAAATCGCGATTCTGATCTACGATTCTACGATTTTATAATCTCAAAACAAGTGAGCAATTTGAATCGTAGGTAGAATGTTAAAGTTGTAGAGTCTTACGATTCTAGTTAGAATAAAATTTTTAGATGTAAAATCATAACACGATTCTATTATCCTACGATTTAACGATCCGACTCTACTAATTTAGTAATAATTGTTATTAATTTTTTTTATTTACCATCTTTCACTAATCTCTTTCACTTATATAAATAAATTTCAAATGTATCATCATGAAAACTTTTAAAAAATTTAATTTCTTAATCGGTTTAAAGATTTAAACTAATTATTAAAAACTTTTCTTTACATTCTTAAAAATAAAATCAAAGAAACTTTAATTCATAAATTTAGAGTTTTAAAATGGATAATAATGATAAAATATTATATATTTTAATATATTTAAGATGTTTTGTAGAATCGTACGATTCTGTGATTCGATTCTACCTCTATAAATAATTTTAAATAGAATCTTAATTTTAACAAACTTTGTTAAAGATAAGATTGCATAGCTCTGATCCCATAAATCCTACATAAAATTATAGGCAAGCTTTATTTAATGACATCTAGATAATAGATAATAATCAGATTGTTTTGTGATATGTGGAAAGAGTTTAAAGAATCCATCTAACATCAAAGTTTTAGAAGATTCGATGATGTGAGAGTGTTGATATTAGTGGAAGAATAAAGGGTCCCTATTTTCATACCCTTCAATGTCAAAAGTTTACCAAAACACCATTTTGCCCAACATGGAATAACAAAAAGATGATGGGATGGTCTCTTATTACATCGAATACACCTTGCATATGATATGACAACAATATCATTATGCCATACATATGTACGTGTGAGGGACTATATTTACAACATCTTATATAATTGATTGTATAATCTCTTAATTTATTCAAGTTTGTACATTGAATCAAAATAAATAACTAATGCCATATTGTTGGGATGAGTTATCTCACATCGATAAATTAAAAATGGTGTGCACGCTTTATAAGCTATTAGAGACTTTCTTCCCATTGCCATATGGTTTTGGGATGGTATATATATCTCCTTGGCTTATGAAGTGTGTGCACCTCGTGTTCCCCCGTTAATATGCTGGCATTCACAATAAGTCCAGCCTAATTTAAAACATATAACTTTGATCAATCCAGCAAATTCATACATATAATACGTAATACAGAAATTTGTGCAATTCATAAAGTCGTTTGTATGTTGATATATATATATATATATATATATATATATATATATATATATATATATATATATATATATATATATATATATATATATATATATATATATATATATATATATATATATATATATATATATATATATATATATATATATAAACTGATTTATAATATATTATTGAATATAATAACGTATGAGAAGGTAGTCGACTCCACATGAAACAAAGGGAAAACATGATAACATCGATAACAGTAACATTAAAAGGTCAAAAGAGACATTTCTTAACGCTAGGAGCCATCTTGAATTGCACTCAAAAATTTGTTAAAGAAAGCATTTACTCTCTAATATTTATTGATTATTGAACTGCAAGTAATATTATTGAGAACGAACTCCATTAATTAAACTCAATCATTTTGGTCAACCTTTTCTCATGGTATAAGTTGGTAGCTTTTGTACTCTAAAACCCACGAAATACAAAATATTCTTTCCACCATTGTTATTGCTTGGTACAATGCAGGATAGTGATTGTTCTCAAGTCACATAAGAATAAAGAAAACTCTATATTTTACGGTGAAATTATAACATCTATTAAAAAGACCGTAAAATATTAAGTGTCTCAATTCTAAAACCTCTGTCAAGTGTAATTTTTTGGTTGGAGAACTAAGATTGACTGATTGAAATTATTTGACCTATCTAATGCAGTATTTATTACTATTGACCTTTGTCATTTTATTATAGAATTAATTACAATTTTAAGAAGTAAACAATTTAATATATTTTGTCAATATTTAAATTATCATAATCATCATAATATTTATTAAAAAGACTGCAAAATGCTAAGTGTCACAATTATAATTTTTTGAATGAAGAATTAAAATTGACTGATTGAAATTGTTTGACCGATCTAATGTAGTAATTTTTACTATTGCCTTTGCCAGTTAATTATAAAATTAATTACAATCTTAATAAATAAACAACCCAATGTATTTTGTCAATATTTAAATTATGTTTGCTAATAGTTCTATTTATTATTGAATGTAAATCAATTGCCTTTAATCAAGAATATTATGTTTCATATCAAACTATGTGATTTTCTTAATCATATATTCTAATATGTAAATATACTAACACAAAAACTTGAAAACGAAATAAAGTAAGAATCATTTACATAATATACATATATTTTAAATTGAAAATTAGGAAACAACATATTAATAGCATCTGTTAATGACATTACTTACACTGAAACTCAAAAACGAAATAAAGTAAGAATCTTTATATGATTTTCAGAAATTTATATTAGAAATTAAGAAACAACATATTTATAACATCTTTTGATTTAATTTGATATATGATTTATCCCATTAAACTGGCAAATGTCTATTGTTTTCCATTCATCCCATTTGTATGTTAATACACTATATATACCCCCCAAATTTGTTAACCTATAATTAATATTTGTTTTCTAAAGTTACTAATCTCTCTTATTACTAAGTTTATTTTTAGCAATGTTTAATTTAATTAATAATTGTTATAATATTATTATAGTGATAGCTATATTGGAATAATAATACTTGAATAAAAAAAGATAATACGTAATTGAATCATTAATTAAAACCAAATTTTTTTATATTAATGGAGTATATATTTAAAAGATCTGTATATTGCACGGAGTTCTATACTAGTATGCTAATATTTACGTAAAATAACATATCAATATAGTTGGAATTATTATTGTCTATTTTTTCTTTTTAAATATAGAAAATGCTAAAAGCTTTGAAGTGTCATTGTGATTAGTATTGTTTACTCTTAAAAGATATAAATAGAAAGGTCTAAGCAAAAGTAGCTCAAAATATCATAGAGTGAATATAAAATATAAATAGGCAACATATAAATTAAAATTTAGATTGGACATCCAGTAATTTTGATATTTGGTTTTACATTTTAAAACCAATTGAATAATACTTTTTACCATTAAAAAAACCAGATTAAGCATCCATAGATGATATTGTAATAAATATAAATAGGTCTAAAAATAAACGATAAATTTCACAAGATCGCGGTTTGAGAAAAAGTTCAATATGTACGAATATTTAGGTATATCTTTATTTTTAACAAATTAATTATGACTTTCATGAATGAAAAAAAGTTAATTCATTTCATTAATGTTAGAAATTTAGTTTCATACATTAAGACAGTAAGTGATCACTTTACGATTAGAAATCATCACTCCAAGACTATTTAAAAGTGATTATTTTATCTGTAAGTGATCAGTTGAAAGTCATACATGATCAATTTAAGATAGTAAATATACATTGAAATAACCTAACAAAAATGGTCTCGCGGTTATACCATTTCATTTGAAAGTTTTTGTTACTTGTAATAGACGTATTGCTCTTGGTTTAGTAGATCATACATAATTGTGAGAGACAGTCTCTTCGAGAGACAATCTCTCTGAGAGACGCATTAAATATATGGACTAAATAGCTTAATTAATACAAATTAAAAAGAAAATAAAAATGTGAGCTTTTTATTTTTTGGTCGTCTCTTTGAGAGACGGTCTATTTATTATTATCAAGTAAATTTCGCTATTAACCTTAATGTTGGGCCACATAGCCTTATAATAGAAGCCCAAGCATGTGGAGCCTAAATAAGTTGTAGATAAGAGAACGTAAGGCCCATCTAAATTTAATCTCCTACTACTAAAGTAATCACACATTTTCTCCAAAAATGATATAATAATTAGCAATATTTCTTACCTGACACTATCTCACCATGAGTCCTCTTTTATATAGGTTGATCCACTTTTCACATTGACCTTTTTAAAATAAAATTAAAAATGTAAACTAGTTTTAATTTTTAAAATTAAAAAAGAAGTTTCAAAAATTTAATAGTTATGTCAAAATTAACGTTATTTCTCTTAATTTTTAAGTTTCTCTCATATTTTTTTCACGCCTATTTTAAGTATGTCAGTAATTATATATTAAAGAATTAGAGTTTTGTCTTCATTTAAGTCTTGAAATTTCATGTGTTTTTGTGTATATGCCGTTGAATTAGCGTATTTTTGAGTATTTAGATGTCAGCACTTGTATGAGATCATCTCACCGTGAGACGAATCTTTAATTAGCATATTTTTGTTATTGATCACTTTAAAATTATAGTGATCACTTTAATACACTAAATGTACATAGGTCAGCCTATTAGAGATGGTCTCACAATAAGACGTCTCATTTAAGAATTTGTGTTCAGATGTTGAGTCAGATAATGTGTCGAAAGATATACCTCGCATCAATTTTAAAAAACAAGATGAGAAAACAAGACATTGAAGAATCAAGGAAGAAGAAGCATATGAGAAGATGATTGTTATCGAACAACTAAAGTAAGAAGTAACAGGTTCGTATAAAGAAGAATATTGTTGATGATCATTTTTGGAGTCGAATTAACTAAATTAAATCTGTTTATGATTTTTTTTAAGTATTAATATTAGTATTATAAAATTATTATTATGAGTTTTTATTTTATTATTGTACGCATATATAAGTTTTCACTATGAGTTTTTATATGATTATTTTTAAGTGATGACATTGTTGATGAATTTAGTGTCTAACTGATTAAATTAAGCCTCACATATATCATTTTTAAAGATTGATTTTTATCACAATATATAATTGTGATACATGGAAATCATACAGGATGATTCACTACTTACACCTCCGTAGGTAACATTTTTGTACACCTTTCTAAAACCAGTACCTTTAAAAATTTTATTCGCAATGAAGTAATTATTTTATTTCCAATAATACCCTCATTTATTCAAGGCAATAATTACTTTGATTAAAATATATTACTTGTGAGAGACAGTCTTTCTGAAAGACGCATTACATTTATGGCTAAATAGCCTAATTAATACAACTTAATGAAGAAATTAAAATGTGAATTTTATGTTTTAAGGTCGTCTTTCTGAGAAACAGTCTCTTACAAGAGTAGTTGAAAATATATAACTCTAATATGATTAAGGCAATTAATTCTCATATTTTAGTGGGAATGAATGAGAAACAACTCAAACAAGAAACAAAGCAACGAATACTATAAAGTTGTCAAAAATAAATCGAATTTGCTCGATGTGCTTAAAAAAACTCTATTTGCTCAAATTTTTTGGATTTTTGATTATATCATCAAATGTGACTGAAAATTACAAAGAGGGACAATATTTATACCCAAGCAATTTCTTGCTTAATCCCCCATCATCTAACACTTCCTTAGCTTATCTCAAAAACAAGGTGCAAAGTAAAAGTACCCCAAATAAAAAAAAGAGAGAAAATTACACCATAAATGGAGATTAATTAAAAAGCTCCATTGAATAATAATTCTTTTCTCTCTAATTACAAAATAAAGTAAAGTAAAATAAAAATAAAAAAGAAAAGTAAAAGGTAATTATGATATTCTATATGAGTTATTTAATTAATGTCCACCCATGGACCCTCCAATTTTGGCTTCAGGTGGAGGTGAAGGTAGAAGAGTAAAAGATAGTATGGCACTTGCTGCTGCTGCCACTGCTCCTACCACAAATGCCGGTAAATTTCCACCACCAAACAATGCATCCCATGGCCCACTTGTTACCGACACAAACATCTGTTTTTTCACCACAATATTACAAATATTAATTTATTGTTATTTTCACAAAAGTAAAATCATCTCTACTGAGCTGACTTAGATATATCTAGTATGTTAAAGTGATCACCTAGAAAAAACGAGCTAATTATATAGATACGTTTCATGATGAGATGGTCTCGTACAAAACAAGCTGATTTATTTATTATCTATTTACAAGTAATCCATCCACTTACATGTAAGGAAAATTTAAATCCTATATAACCGAATGGGTTTAAAATGTTAACATATTCAAAACTTAACCTTTCAGTTGAGATCATGACGATATGATCTCATAAGATTTAATTACGGATTTAAATTTTATATAAATATAAAACTATTAAAACCCGAGTCATTAACTTAATCTTTTAGTTTATAGGACTTATTAATAAAAATAGTTATATATATATATATATATATATATATATATATATATATATATAATAATAATAATAAAAGTAATAATGTAAAGTTATAAAGTAGATTTACATTTCATGACATATTGGCTTCACATATGAAAAAGTTGATATCAACTTTAACACTATCATATCATACGTTTAGCTTTCATTTTTTGGTCGGTGCTTCATTCCTACTTACTATTGATCTTAAGAATATAGCTTCAAGTATACGTAATCTAACAAATTGCTACACTTTTTTTAATCCGTTCTTCTTACTTTTCTACAATTTTCTTGAATAGGAATATTATTCACACGCACAGCGCCACAATTCAACTATCTTTTAATACTACCCACTCAATTTAAATGATCCTACCACTTTTTTTTGTGTGTAATATACAACTGTAATAATTTCTTGGGGACAGACAAAACGTATTATAATCGAGTTACTCTTGTCAAAGATTGTCTCTCGGTTAGATGATTTCAAAATAAAAAGCCCATATGTTATTAATTTGTATTATTTGGACTATTTAATTCATGTATAAAGTGCAACTCACGATAAGACTGTCTAATAAAAAAATTGGTGTATTATAATCTAGTTAATGTAAATTTAGTGCGAAGTTTACTTGGAACTTTATTATAACAATGAAAGCAAAAGATTAATTTATTGAGTGTCAAAATCATCATTAGATGCCACAGCATATATGGAAGTTGGGTGTTAGTTGTATGTAGGAGAACAATCAATAACCTTGTGTTTTCTTGTAGGGTCCTAAGATGTTGATTATCTTATATGATCTATCTAACTTTACGTGTAGTTATGTTATTTATATTTCAATAATAGTCAAGAAAATAAGTTTGATTATGATAGTAATTAATGATATGTTTGAATTGTATTAATTACCTGAGGAACAACAATTGCAAGATTGAGAACTCCAAGTGATAAACCTACAAATTAAATATTAAATATTGTTAAACGATTTGATTGATATTAGAGATGTCCAAAATAGACCCCTAATTTCATATATATTTAAGGAGAGATTCAGTAAAATTTGAAAAATAAAGTTCGTTAATTGATTACCTTGTCCGGAACCGGAAGATGCTGAAAAGATGGATGCTAATGCAAAAGGAATACTGAAAGTGATCTGAAAAAACAAATACCGATATAAATTTATTATTCGAATTATATATATATATATATATATATATATATATATATATATATATATATATATATATATATATATATATTTATTTATTTATTTTTTGAATACAATATAAGCATAAAATGAAAATTAAAAATGTTGATGGCTTGAACTAGAAGGAGCTAATATAAAGTTATGAATATGTGATGAACATAACTTGGATAAGATTCTTTATTGATTATGTGGTTTGATTCTAACCAAAGGAATCAAAAGAAAAAACTTGTCAACCACTATTCAAATTTCAAATTACCAAAACTAAATGGTCAATAAAGGTACTCTATATTAATTATCTCCTACATGACCTATTTACTAACTTATATCTAATGTTCTTGACTAATCTTTCATCACTAGAAACAAGTAGAAAAAACATGCTACATAATCCTCCTCTAATTGACTAGCTCGACTAAATTTTCAAACTATATTTCTTCTTTTCACATTACTAATACTAATAATAAACTGAATTAATTACTTATCCCGTCAAAAAATAAGTACATATTTTATGTTAATAAACCTGATCGAATATAAGACGTACTATTATTAGCCCATCGGTTAAGAAGTGTATGATGCTAAAATTGATATTTTCACCAATTGTTTTTTGTTTTGATCACTCGAAAACTTGATTAATACGTATTATGATACCGACTTTAATTAATATGATCTTACATAATTTGGATTTTAACAGGCAAAGACAGCCAATAAAGGCTAATAAAAACACATTAGCAACTAGCAAGTCAATATATTTCAGATTCAGATTCATATTCAATTGTCATCAAAGTATAGGACAAGTCTTAGAGTAGGTTTTTGTCACAGTGTTAAAGAAAGCAGCCAAAATGGCTTCAAGTTGAAGTTGGACTATAAGCAAATACATACAAAACTCGAAATATCAGAACAGTATTTTAAAAAAAAAACAAATTTTGAGACCAACTTTATTAGACTGGTCTAACATATATATATATATATATATATATATATATATATATATATATATATATATATATATATATATACTGTTTTAAAATAATCACTTATAATCTTATAATCAATTACAATTGTAAAGTGATCAGTTAGGAAATAAGCTAATTATATGGAGTCATGTCGTTGTGATACGGTCTCGTAAAACACTTATTATTTTTTAAAAAAAGGAATATTTTAAAAATCATTTACCGGTTATTCTACACATTTGAATAGTTCAAACTTGAAACCAGGCATAAAGGCGAAACTCACTGGCCCATTTTTCTTACTACTTGAGTATGGACGGTGTTGCTTTATGCTAACAACTTAACATGGAAAACCAATCATCTTCTCACTAAAATTATAATTATTCGTACGTTAGGCTGAGAGAACCGAATGACAAAAAATAGTAAGACAAAGGCAATTATAATTAAAAGAAAAGCGGTATATGTTCCAATTGCGATTAAACCTGACCGCTAAAATTATTATTTTTAATCATTAGTTGGATTGATTTAAAAAATTCAATTAATATAATATTATATTTATAAAGTAGATAAAAATTTTAATTTTTTAATTCCAAACTAACTTCCTAGTTTACTTAATAGATTTTTCATGGTTGCTTGACTATGAAAATTAAGTCAATGAAAAAAGAATTATTGGACATAATAAGACCCACCACTTTATAAAAAAAGATATGTATAAAATTTATTTTCGTATTTATTTGTTACTATAGTCTGTAGGACTACCATACTCAAAAGCTAAAAGGCTAGGAGTTCTAGAAACTAAGCAAAGCTGGCCATATACCACCATACTTCAAATTAAATACGTCCTTCAATTTATTTATTAATAATAAAATCAAGGAAAGATTTCTTCCTGTAAAAAAATTAAAAATAAATTAATACGTCTTTGACTACGGTTTCTCTAATTATAGAAATTTGTTATTATAGTAACTATTTAATAGTACAATAATTACAATTATTTATAATATATTTCCGTTTTGATGATATGTTTATACAAAAAATAAAATAAAAAACTTTTCTTTTCAAAACATTTCCTTGTTTTTTGCTTCACCATGATCATTTAATACTAGTTTCTTAAATATATTTGTATACACATCAATTATATAATAAACTTATAATACTATTTATCATCTATTAATTTATAAGATAAATTGGGTTTGTTTCCTAACAAGAAGTAATATTTTTAAAAAATTTAAAAATAACAAATTAATAAGATTATAAAGTGATTTCATCATAGCCATAATCAGCATAGGGAGAATTTACTATATCATAATTATAATTAGTGAAAACTGAACTCCTATTATTTAGATAATAAAATAGAAACTTTCAACTATAAAACAACTTAATTAAAAGCCTAATTATAGAGTGTTTTTACACGCCATACTATTACGAGATTTAATCATAGAACCTTACTAAAAATAATATATTTTTATTGTTGTAAGATTTAATCTTAAGAACTTATTTAAAATAATATTTTTTTAACAGATTTAATTTTAAGACCTTATACTAACAACCAAAAAAATGACACCGTCAAACAATTACTTTAATAATAGCAAAAAAAACATGACAGTATTAATAAATTAACTTTGAAAAAATAATGAACGCCACGAAAAAATAGTAAAAAATAAAAAATAAAAAGAAAAGAAAAAGTAAACATACCGCGAGAGGAATTCCGAGGACGGCGAACAGAGCCAAAGCGCCGGCCCGGACACTAGCCGGCGGAAGCGGAGCTTCGGCGGCACCGACAACATGATGTGTCGCCCGGTAATGTTCCGCCGATTTCGTAACAACAATTGTCATCGCTAAACTGAGCGCTAATATCAAATTAACAATTCCCCATAATCTCTTAACTCCTCCTACTAATTTTGCAATTTTTTCAATTCCTAATGACATTACTCCTAATACGATTGAATTAATCATTAATCCTAATGCACCTGCATGAACACCCATTGAATATGCTTTTCCTTCTCCTACTTTACCCCCGTATACTTCTTTACCCATCCAATCTGTATCGAATAATAAAAATGGGAACCATGCAATCCAATTTAGGCATGTTACTAATAAAAGGATTAGCATTGGGCGCGGTAATTCTCTTAAGGCTCCGATTAATTGTCCGAAGAATGGAAGTCTACTACATCCCGATGTGTTGTTTTTTAAGTTTTCTTCCTCTTCTTCGATTTCCTCTAGGGAGAACGGGCGCTCACGGACTACCGAGAGGGCCAGGATGGTTAGGATGATCAAGAGGGTGATTGAGATGAAAAAACAGGATTTTAGATTTGCGCAGTAGACGTCGCAAGCTTGGGTTTTGGTGAATGGGAATATTTTGTAGAGACGGCTGTAGGAACCGGCGGAGTATCCGCCGATGTTTCCTAGAGCCATGAAGAAGGAGAAAAAAGCGTTGGCGTAACGGGTTTTAGCTTGTGATCCGGCGGCCATATCGGCTAGTAAAGCTCTGCATGGACCTTGAAGAGTGTTGTTGGCTACGTCAAGGATCCAAAATCCGACGACGAAAACCGCGATGGCTCTTGGTTTTACTACGTTGCCATTTGGGTCGCCGGATGCGTGTCCTATATCGGCGGCAAATCCGATCAAGAACACGGCTACAGCTACTAGCGCGGCCCCGGCGGCAATGAAGGGGCGACGACGGCCGAACTTAGATGTGCAACGGTCACTGTAATAACCCACCGTTGGTTGAACGACCATGCCTGAGATAGGGCCGCATAGCCAGATGTATGCGGCCCAAGTATGTGGAATCCCCAAAAGTTGGACGTATGGGGTTAACAACGAAAGTTGTAGTGCCCAACCGAACTGAACCCCAGCCGCAATTGATGCAACCAAGCCTAGCTTTTTAAGCGAGCTAGACTCGGATACGTCAATTTGGTTCTTCTCTAATTGAAGAGAAGAACCAACTACTTTGTTAGTATCACCATTTTTCATATTTCTTCCTTCCATACACAATTTTTTTTTTTTTTTTGTTACTTCTCTTTCTAAAAAAACTCTCTTGAATAGTTGTAGAGAATGTGGGAGTGTTTGAGAAATGAGGAGGGGATGTTGGTGAGGGGGGGAAAATATAGGGGAAGGAGGAGGGTTAATGGGGCCTCTAGGCTTATCCGTTTTGAATTGATTTTTGTTACATTTGTGTAATTTTTATAAAGATGTTAGTTGACACGTGTAAAAGGGCATTGAATTTGATTCTTTTTTTTTTTTTAGATTAAACAAAAAAGATAATATATAATTATAATTACCTTAAAAAAAGGAAAAAAATAAGAGGGTTTATGAGTGTGTGTATTGTGTGAGTCATTACATTTAATGGTCATCATAATGTTTTCGTAATTAATGGAGGATAGTAGAGAAGAAAAGAAAGTCTCACCAAACTTTTATTTTTCTGTTTAGGGAAATATTTAATTTGGTCCCAATATGATTAATTTACTTCCATCAAATTATAATATAATTTTTTCAGATTTTTGATGTAAATTTTATGTAATTTTATTTAATACATTATACTTTTTAAATGATTTTTACGTTTGAAAATTTCTTACCCACTACGGCTATTATTAAAGTGTAATAAGAATGAAGAAAAAATCCTAAGCATTAGGCTAACTTATAGTACTTCTCTTTTCAAAACTGGTACAAATATTATTATTCATGGGAAAAATTTATTTGGTATTTTGATTGTGTACAATATATTAATAAAACTTATTTTTGATACAACATTATTTTACTTTCTAAATCATAGATTAATAAATATAGAAATTATGAATTCACAAAATGGCAATTGTATAGTTTATTATGCTTGTTTGAGAGAGATGAAAAAAAATTGCATCCTCAAATTAATGTGTTAATGAAGTCATAACAAGTAACACTTCTTGAACAAGTTTTTTTAAAATTTTTATTTTTTTTAATAAAAAAGGTAAATAAAGTCACAAACTTTTAAATGTTCTTAGATTAACTTTGTACTGTTAATAACAAAGTAGTATTCATCGGAAGTTACTTGCATATTATTAAGATTTAAAAGTGATTTGGATAAAGTCCTTCTAGAAAATAGGATCTTCTATTTAAAAGTACGACCATATATTTTCTTAATTTTATTTAAGAAATATTGGAATAACTTTTTGTTTAGGGATCGGACTTATTTCGTAATTTGATGGGAAATAAATGAACAATAAATGTCAAAAACAAAATTGATAGATTGGATAAAAATAAATGTATGATGAATAATAAATTTGGGTGAATACTCAATAAATTTTTTTATAAATTACTCTAACAAAGATTTTATTTAAGCAAATTAAATGAAATCCATTTTGAGATTTTATATTTTTCTGGACTCTTATTCATCGCACTTTAAACTACTCTTAAAAACATCACTATGTAGGAGCTAACAAAATTATGTATCGTTAATTTTTTTTTTATTTCAGGATAAAATAATTCCCTATTCTTAGTAATGATGATTCTCTATGTAGTTCTACAAGTGTTGAGTACAAATCCTCTATTACAAGGACGGTGATCAGAATCGAACCTATATCACAACGATTAAAAGAAAATTTTCACCTATTAGACGAACTTCTTTTAAATTGTTGTGAGAGACGGTCTTTCCGAGAGACGGATTAGATATATGGCCTATAGTTAATACAAATTAAAAAGAAAATAAAAATATAGACTTATTATTTTAAAGTCATCTTTTTAAGAGACAGTCTGTTGGGATGAGTTATCTCACATCGATAAATTCAAAATGGTGTGCACACTTTATAAACTATTAGAGACCTTCTTCCCATTGCCATATGGTTTTGGGATGGTATATATCTCCTTGGCTTATGAAGTGTGTGCACTTGTGTCCCCTCGTTAATATGCTGGCATTCACAATAAGTCCAGCCTAATTTAATACAGTCTCTCACAAAATTAGCGTTTTTTATAATTTTTTTAAAAAGTATAACCTACTTTTTCATATTCTCTTCTTCCATTGATTAATAAAACTAGATTTTGGATGATGCTATTAAGTCAACAGATCAAGTGGATAATTCCTGTTGATAATGGATTAATTAATGGTAGCCTTAAAATGAGCACCTATTTAATTTCTTACATTTTTTTACTAATACCTTTTTTGAATTTTATGTAATTTATTGATCCTATTCATATGTAAGTTGGGCCATGCATGGCTGGATCTGACTCAGATAAAGCGTTTTTAGTATCTGCAGTAACTTAAAAGCATAAATTCACTAATATCAGATTATGAGATATGGACCTTTTAACATTTTTATAATTAAATAAATTACAATTTTTACTCTAATTTTTAACAATTACTTTTGCTTAATATGTAATACGTTAATAAATTATTAAACCTAGTTTGTGCAATAAAAATATGGTGAGGAGTTGCTTTCGAAGAGCAAAAATGGGAGCATGAAATTAAAAAAATAGATGCAATTGATAATGGATGTTTTGTATCGGTTTATTTATATAATTATTAAATTAAACTAGAGTTACAATATAGCATTAGGGATTAATTATGTATTATCAAAGAATCAACGGCTCGTTTGGTACATGGTATTAGAGGGCGGTAATGGTAATAAAATAAAGTAATAAAAAATTTGGTTGTTTGGATGCCTTCAATGGTAATGGATGATAATAAAATAAGGTAATGAAATTACCAAAAAGGGTCATTTTTATTACCATCAAACAACCTGGTATTAGGCTGTAACGGTAATGAAGTATTACTATGGTAAATAAATTAGGTAATGTTGTTTCGAGCTGAAGAAAAAAATAATGAAGAAAAAAAAGGTAATGTATGTAATTATTCAAAAAAATATTATTATTAAAAAAAGAATCATTAGATAGAATAATTTAGATACAATAATGCTTTTAGATACAAATATACAATAATAAAACTAAGAGTCATTACCATTTTTTATTACTAAAAACCAAATGCAATCAATGGAATATTATCTTCTATTACCATTATTTAGTCATGCACACCAAACAAAAGAATCTTTATTACCAATTCTCATATCCATTCCTTCATTACTAATGCCATTACAACATTTCATTCCCATTACTTTATTACCATCAACCAAACGGGTCGCGAGTTTTTTCTCGGTTGGAGCAATTCCTACCACATTTCCAACGTAAGGTTTTTGGTTTGATTCTCACCTGAACAAGTCTTGTATAAGGCCGTTTCACCATGAGACGAACCAATATAATTAGCCTATTTCATTAATTGATTATTTTAAGATTATAAGTGATCACTCTAAAACTATAAAAAAGATCACTTTAAAACTATAAGTGATCATTTTAAGGTTATAAGTGATTATTTTAAAACAGTAAGCATACATTGGGCCAACCCAATAAAAATTATCTTAAAGTAAGTGTCATTTGAGAATTTGTGTTTTCACCTAGCCTCCCGTTCTTTCCGCCTACGCTATATAATAATCTAAAATATCATTCAATATCAGTATGTATTATTCATTGTAATATTTAAGGTATTATTAAGTTGTTTAATTATCATCAAATTAATTATTATTAGTGTATGTTTTGTGTTTATATTTTAGCTTTTTATATCATTTTTAATAATTTTATATTATTATACTAAACATATAATTTGTTTGCAGTAGATTACAAACTGTTTAGTTGCTAATCAGTAATCATAATCCACTTTTAGGAGCTAGGTATGATTTATTGCACATTCCTTCCACTCTATGGTATTTAAAGGTACCATATATATTAGAGAATCATACATAAATGGGAATTTTGAGCAAGTGACTTATGAATTATTAAAGTAACAAAAATGTCCTTATATATTATTTTATGAATTATTATTCCTTCATATTTAAAAAAATGGTCTAAAAAAGTTGAGGTATAAACTAATTATGAGATGATAATTATTGAACCGATAAGTAATGGTATTTAGATTATTGATACATAACAATTTTTAATTTTGATTCGGGATAGGTTAGAAAAATTCTATAGGCCTGAAGCAAGTAGATAACAATTCTTGATTCCTAAACTATCAGTTTAATGATTTTTACATCAAATCAAACAAAAAAACTTATTATTTGAATTATCTATTGAAAATATTATTCTTTTCATTTTTTTTATGTTTTTCTCAAATACAATTTACGAATTTGCGTGTCCAACTTTGACTACGATTTATTATCGATTTATAAGAAAAAAACATATTCCCGTGGGATCTTGTTAGATTTTACACAATATATACTTTCTAAATATTAATTTTTCAGAATTTTTAAAGACTTACAATAAAAATTATTTGATTTAAAATTTGCTTTGGGATATGTGAAAAAAGTAAATGGGAAGAACATTTGAAAATAGAGGAAGTATTTTTTTTTTTTTAGAAAAATTATTTTCCACAATAAAATTTCTTCCGGAAAAACACCACTTAAACGTACACTATATTTGTACCAATTAAAAAACATTTGTGAAACTCCATTTAAAAGGAGAAATAATTTAAAGAATAATTTATCACTATTATTGAAATGGGAATATATAATAAGAGTATAAGGTATATGCTGCCAAAAATGATTTCGACTGAAATGATATATAGATTAATATATATTTTGGCATATTATGTCATTCAATCACTCAACAAGTCAACAACTTGCAAACAATTAAATAAAAATAAGCCCATAATAAAATACTCAACTAATTTTTTTGAATTGTTGTTCATCCGTTTCATTATATAGTATTGTAAATACTTTAATAATTTTTATATGCAATTATGCAGAACTAAAATGAATATATATGTGTGTATATACATATATATATATATATATAAGATCCTTCGGAGTGATATTTTCCTTACAAAATAGCCACGATATGCAAAATAAGTATGAAGGATAAATAATCTCAATATATAACCATATAATTGAAAGTATTTCAGAACGGGTAAAGACGTAAGGTAGAAATACTACTGTGTTCCTTTGAATTTGTCTCTTTTAATCAGTTTTATGAGTTTTTTTTTTTTTATCAAACGAGATAACTCTAAGGAATAGAGATTACATAAGATTTTTCAATTCAATAAAAGGGAAAAAGAAAGATTTAAAAAAGAATAGGAAAAGAAAGAGAATTGATTCTAATTCTATAAAACTTGTTTGATTTGAATATAATTTAAATTTATGGTAGCTAGTTGCAATAATTATTCAATTTGCTTCCACAATTTCAGAAATGACGTACTATGCCAGAAAGTTTTAAGGTTGTATTATTAGGGACACTTTTTCATTATATTATATATTATATATTATATATACAAAATATCAGATAAAATTATAGTTGATGTCAACATTAACGGCTAATATTTTGAGTAAGCATGCTAAAATGACAAAATTAGTATCAAATAAGACATAAGGCTAGCACATGGTGCACATGAACAAGAACAAACTTATAAATTTACTTCTTTGGATTATTTAATACTCCTACTACTTGCACCTAACACTTAAAATTAGTGTACTAATAATTTAATTTGAAGTCGATTTTATGAATCACAATGAAACAATTTAGGAATTAAAATTATCGTTAAAACAGATTTTGTGGTTGAAAATGTTTCGAGTATGATATTAATTATGATGATATTTTACTTATTGTCTCTAGTATTTTACAATTCATCTTCTTTACATGATTTTGGAAACGACAATAAATAAAGAAGATGATGATATAAATTATTACTCTTTACCTCCTTCTTTAATTTTATCTTTATTTTTAGTTATTTGTTTGTATTCTACTCTCTCCGTTTTCAAATGTTATTTCCATTTATTATTTGCACAGTTTTCAAAGTAAATTTTGAGCCTTAATATCTTTAAATACACATCATAAAAAATTATAAAAAATATGTAATAGAAAAGTATACATTAAAAAATATCTAACGAAATCTCACATGGATATATATATATATATATATATATATATATATATATATATATATATATATATATATATATATATATATATATATATATATATATATATATATATATATATATATATATATATACACATGTGTATATATATATATATATATATATATATATATATATATATATATATATATATATAAATATATTTATATATATATATATATATATATATATATATATATATATATATATATATATATATATATATATATACATATATATATATATATATATATGTATATATATATATATATATATGTATATATTTATATATATATATATGTATATATATATGTGTGTGTATATATATATATATATATATATATATATATATGTATATATATATGTATATATATATATATATATATATATATATATATATATATATATATATATATATATATATATATATATATATATATATATATATATATATATATATATATATATATCTTAAAAATCTTAATCAAATTTCTCTCTCCAAAGTAGAATATTCTAAACGGAAAAAACATTAGGAAACGGAGAGAGTATTTATTCTATTTGTAAGTTGCAGGTTTTTCTCTCTTTGATGACCTTTCTCGAGCTGAGGGAGTCTATGACCGCACTTTTTCTCTATAGGTCTGAGCTGCCGTTGTTCTTTCTTCCCCAGACCCTGATCATGGTTTTATATGAGTAGGATACACTAAGTATGTTGATGATGATAATAATGATGACTCATTAACTAGAAAATTACTCATAACACGTACAAATTCTCAAATAGAAGATGATAGAAAAAAATAATTCATGCTCATTATAATGCCTAAAAAATATTATTAACCTTAGGGGTAGAGCGTATATAATCTCTTTTAAAATGACTTTTAATTAATATGTTTAGTTTTTATTATCGATTAACTTTTGTTTTATAGGGCTAGACGGTGAACACAATTATTCAAACATTTGAATACACAATGAATTATTGTGGCCTATACTAATACAGATTTAAATTTTCCTTGAATATTATTATTTTATGGAATTGAATCCACTAAACTATTTGTTAAGAAAGTACAAAAATATAAATGATAAACTGAGTTGGATTTATTTTAAATGCCAACAAATATTTCTAGGAAAATACAAGGTGCACATAAAAATTTATAAGCCAATAATGTATTATTTCAAAAACATATAATAATGAAAGAAATGACTTTAATAATTTAATTTATCAGTGTGGAACAAACTTTGCTTATAATTGCTTCTTTATTTATTGTCATTGGGACTGGTCAATTAAGTTTGAAAAATTAAAAAACATTAGTCAAGATATTTGAAGACCATTTGAAAATTGTAATATTGTACTTCGGTGTACCTTACCTTAAATTCCATATGATTTGTACAACTAGTACTTTTAAGTTTGATTTTAATACAACTCCCTTATTCCGATCCCTTTACCATCCTTGAACAATGAATTTTAACACAAAGATTAAAAAATATTATGAACGATTAAATTATTAAAAATAAATAAAAGTGAGAAAAAATAATTAAAAAAATAATAAAATATAATTATTGCGAAATCAAAAAAAAGACTAAGATAAAAATGTCGATAAATTCTGATAAATACCAAGTTGGTAAGAAATAAAAAAAAAAAAAAAGAATTCAAGGACTAAAGTCATGAAAGTTGGAAAACATTGATCATTGAAAACATAATAGATGAGCAAAAATTTGGTGGCATTATATTTTACCTTATCCAAAATCAGAAAAACCAAGGAAAATATGACTTAAATTTCATCAGCAGTCCCCAAAAAAGTGCAGAAATCTGACTTGTAGCAATTAAAACTTAGATTTAGATAATAAGATTAAAAGAGAAAGTCAGAGATGAATTAAATGAAAAAAAGATGCAGTTACTCGAATGAGTTGTATTTTGTTACAAAAGTCTATGTGCATGGATTTGTAAGGGACATTTTTGGCAAATGGCTTACCCTATTGGATTACTTACACTTCTCTTGAATTTTGTGTTTTTCCATCCCATATTTTATCCCCATATACTAGAGCCTAGAGGTATGATTTGGGTTTTTGGATCAGATTTTTCGAGTCAGTTTAAATTCAGAAATTATATTCATGTTGATTTTAACATATTCATGTTGATTTTAACATAATTGCTAATCTATTTTATGTGAGGACATATCGAATTCAGTTACAAAGTCGAATAATTATCAATTAATTGAGTCTGTTTTTAACACCTCTATACTCCTATTTTGTTGACTAATCTTTTTCTCTTGTGAAATTGGCTTGCTTGCTTGTTTTTCACTATTAATAATAAATCTAAAGAGACAAAGATTTTATATGTATATCTATTTGATAAATGACTAATGGATGAAATTGTTACTTGTTTGATGAGTTGAAAGTATCGGTCATATTTGATACAATTTAATTAGTATTTTTGTCATCTTGTTATCTTAATTATTATGAAAATATTTAATAAAAATTAGTTGTTGAGTATTGATCATTGGCCTTTATTAGAGAAATTATAGTCAAAATCTAATTTAAAAATTACACATTGTAGATTTTTTTTGATTTTGCCTTAGTGTCAAATTTTTATCAAACACTTTTTACGCTTTTCACCAATTAACATGCCCATATTTGAATGATTTATAACTTGTTGTATTGTTGTTTATGATTTAGAGAAAGTACTTGGGTCTAGGGTGTGCCAACTCTTAGCATGAAATCGTCAATGTACGCTGTAGAAAGTGTTAGCGATGGGGAACGACAACAGGGGGGGTGAATTGTTGTTTTAGAAGTTTAAGTGTTTTTGCAGAATTAGATTGAAGGATTAAAACTTAAACTTAATGCGAAAAAGTAAAAGAGACAGCACAGTTTTACATGGAAATCTTCTATGCCTAAATAGAAGGAAAAACCACGACCCATCGAAATTTCAAAACTCTCCAATATGTTTTAGGCAATTCGTTACAATTATATAAAACAAATACAACTTGCTTCACTCGAAGCTTCTCTAACGAGGTCAACTTTTCTTTCTCTTTCTCTTTCTCTTGCTTCACTAGAAGCTTCTCCAATTCTCTAGCTTTACTCAAAGCTTTCTAATTCTCTAGCTTCACTCAAAGCTTTCTAATTCTCTAGCTTCACTCGAAGCTTCTCCAATTCTCTAGCTTTACTCAAAGCTTTTTTCTCTAGCTTCACTCGAAGCTTTCTAATTCTCTAGCTTCACTTGAAGCTTTCTAAATCTCCCCTAGACTTACCCAAGTCTAGTTACAACAATTCTCTCAAAAATCCTTTACAAGGATAAATTCTCAAAGATAAAATTAAAGAGTTGCACAAGAAAATATTATAAATTAATTGGCAATTTTTAGAACAAAAATATTTCTTGTTGATTTAATGTCATACGTATGGATTGTCCAAGTCTCATACGCATACTCTTGAGAAATAAACAAGTCCCCTATTTATAGAGTTTATTTAGCTAGTAAAAAGAGAATAACTACCCATTCATCCTTATTCCTAAGATTAGGGAGAATTAAGTGGATCTTAGATCTAAAGAATAAAAACCCACGGTTAACTCTTCATAACCTTATTCTAAGGAGAAATAAGTGGAAGCTTGATGCTCAAGTAAAAAAAAAAAAGCAACGGTTTATATTTACTAATAATAGACAAAGTAGTTTATTACTTAATTAGATCCAAAATATAAGCCTATTTTGAAGGAGAAAAATAAGGAGAGAAATATTCCACTCTTTAAAAGAGTACACGGTTATTTTAAGGTGGTTAAAAAATATTTTTCCAATTAACTTATTTATTTAAATAATGCAACAAATTAATTTTAATTAATACATCAACTAAAAATTCAGAAAATAGAATTTAACAAAAATTCCAGCTGACGTAACTTCTTCAGACTCCAGTATGGCAACAATGCACTGTCTCCATTTTCCAGTAACGTCAGATCATCAAACTTGGGAACAGTAGACCTTCTGTCTACATTTGACATCCTAAGCGATATACCTTATCTAACTTCATTGGATTCTTTTGACTAGTACACGTTCATCGACTAAGTCATAGGCACTATCAACGATCCTTAACAAGACCGGATATCGACCTGCATATAATCTCTGAAATACATTTGTTTATATAAAGTGTAGTCATCATCAAAACCTAAGAGGGCCAACAAATTCCCCCTTTTTGATGATGACAAACTTTTAAACAAACTTAAACAAAATAGAGTAAAACCAATGTCATAGAGCGTGCCAGAGATTAAAGCTACTCTACATAACTTAGAAAATCAACTCGTTACAATATAATTTACCAAGCATACTTAACAAAACAAATTACTCTAATGTTTAGAATTATTAAAAACAACATAAGCATAATCAAAGTATTCAAATTAATTCTTAGAAATTCATTACTTATGTCTTTTAAATAAACTTTAAACTAAACATTCATAAATTACTAAGATACTTAGTGAACCTGAGTATAGATAGAACACAATAAACAATACTTTTATCAGAGCACACAAACAGAGCTTCAGACCATACATTCCAAGTCAAATGTAAACATATCAGAGCATTATATCACAAATTCCTTATCATCAGAGCATATTTGAGTATATTATTAAACAAGAGCCAAAGAATTGTACTATACCTGAAGTGTTTTTTTTATTTACAAGATCTCCTGCATAATCTGCATCACTATAACCTTTCAAATCATAGACATCACTTTTTGGATAAAATAGGGACAAGTCATCTGTTCCCTTCAAATATCTCAGAATTCCTTTCACTACTGTATGATGTGATTCTTTAGGATTTGATGGAAATCTAGCACATAAACCAAAACTAAAAGCAATATCGAGTCTACTTGCAGTTAGATATAATAAAGAACCAATCATGCCTCGATACATAGTTTGATCAACATCAATACCATTTGAATCTTCATCTAATCTAACATTTGTAGCCATGGGTGTGTGGTTTGTTTTAGCATTATTTAAACCATATTTCTTAAGAAGTTCTTTTATATATTTTTGTTGATGAATAAAATTTCCATTAGCTGTTTGTTTAATTTGCAAACCAAGGAAGAAATTTAATTCTCCCATCATACTCATTTCAAATTCAGTGCTCATTAGGTTAGCAAACTCTTTACATAGCAATTCATTGGTAGCATCAAAAATAATATCATCAACATAAATTTGAACAACTAAATTATCATAACCTCTATTCTTAAAAAATAAGGTTTTGTCAATTTTACCTCTAACAAAGTTATTTTCAATCAAAAACTTTGATAATCTTTCATACCATTGCCTAGGAGCTTGTTTAACCCATAAAGAGCTTTATTAAGCTTATAGACATGATCAAGAAAAGAAGGATTTTCAAAGCCAGGGGTTGTTCCACAACGACTTCTTCATCAAAAAAACCATTCAAAAAAGCACATTTCACGTCCATTTGATATAATTTAAAATTAATAAAAGCAGCAAAAGAAATTAAAATTCTGATAGCCTCTAACCTTGCTACTGGAGCAAATGTCTCTATATAATCGATTCCTTCTTGTTGATTGTACCCTTTAACCACGAGTCTTGCTTTGTTTCTTACAATGATTTCGTGTTCATCCAATTTGTTCCTAAATACCCATTTTAGTCCAATCATCTTTTTGCGTTTTGGTTTGGGTTCTAAGTGCCACACTTTATTTCTTTCAAATTCATTCAGTTCATCTTGCATGGCAACAACCCATTCAAAATCTTTTAAGGCTTATTCGTGATTTTTGGGTTCCATTGTTGAGAGGTACGCAAAGTGTACAAAGAAATTTCTCATTTGGGATCTGGTTTGTGTGCCCTTATTTAAATACCAGAACTTTACTCGCGAACCCCATCGGTTATAGAGCAATCATCGGTAGTCTTCAATATTTGTCTCTTACTCGCCCCGATATTTCATACATAGTTAATAAATTATCTCAATTTATGCAAGCACCAACTGACATTCATCTTAATGTTGTCAAACGTCTTCTCCGCTTTCTTCATGGTACTATGCGTCATGGTTTTTCTCCTTTGTCGTGACTCTCCTTTACATTTACATGCATTTTTGGATGTTGATGTCATGGTTTGCTCCTTTGACGTGACTCTCCTTTACATTTACATGCATTTCGGATGTTGATTGGGCTGGTGATAAGGATAATTACCGTAGTACTACCGGGTATATCGTATATCTTGGTTCTAATCCCATTGCATGGTCTTTTAAACGTCAAACTACTTTGGCTCGTTCATCTACTGAAGCTGAATTTCGAGCGGTTGCTTCTACCACCATTGAACTCCAATGGGTTACTTCTCTTATGCCCGAACTTTTATTCATCTCAAATAATTCCTACTATTTTTTGTGATAATTTAAGTGCTACTCATTATTCTGCAAATTCTGTATTCCACTCTCGTATGAAGCATTCAGCACTAGATTTTCATTATGTTCGTGAAAAAGTGCAAGCCGACACTCTTCATGTCACACATATTTTTGGTGATGACCAACTTGCTGATGTCTTAACCAAACCCTTATTGCATTCGAAGTTCAATAATTTAGTTTCCAAGATTGGCCTTGTCAAGGAACTAACTCAACCAAAAGCTTTTGGTTGAGCCCCATAATATTTTATATACTATAACACTAAGATTAATCCAAAATACAATCAAATCTTGTAAATACTCGTTTTATAATATTTAGATTTGTTGGCAAGGACTATGTCAAAATTATATATAATTAAGATCCCTCAAATTAAATTGAGATTTCTAAACAACTGCACACTTTGCTCTTGCCTATAAACTTCATAAATTGACTTAAATAATAACCATACATAACCAGTGTCGAATCCAACATTCAAACTCCCAAGGGGCACCAACTAATGGACGACATTTCGACAGAGTATCGTTTGTAAAATTAACAACTAATTTTTTATTATTTTTGCAAAATGACAAGTACACAGTAGAAGCACAATAAATATATCAAAATTATTATGATCTTATTCTTGAAAGAGTTTCTCGTAATTAAATAGTATTTTTGAATAAAAGAATGCTAGTAATTAAGATTTATCTTTATTATATGCATTACCTGAATTAATAACAATTTGAACTTTTTTATTGAATTCATTCCTCTTTATTCAAAATAATGTATTTAGAGAAAAAGTTAAATATACTCTAAAAATAAGGTGTATGGTGTAAATAAATAGTGGATTGATATATTATAGTACACGTTCTTTGTTGAGGTTGTCTCACCGTAAAACGACCTTAATTGGGTCAGACTAAACTATTTAAAAACAATTGCTTTTTGCACAAGTGTGAAGTCAGATTTCTTTGTTTTTTTTATGTTTTTTTTGCTAATGAGTTGCTTGTATGGGCCCGTCTCGCAGTGAGACGGGCTCATAAAAAACTTGCTAAAATTTTAAATATGATATACCATAAAAGAAACTGAAGCAAAATAAATCAACTGACCTAATAAAAAATAAGATAAAATAAATAAATAAGATAAAATTACTAAAATGAGAAAATATTTGTCATAAAAAAACTTCAGTACTAATTCTCTACTTTTACTCTTACTAATAGAAAAGTCTACTTTAAATTTGTTTTAAAAAAACCCATAGAAGCACATGCCCTGTAGGCTCCAACGTAAATCCACCGCTGTAAATAACTTGGCCTACCAATAATATTGTGTACATCGATGAAATTATTGGGAAAAAATGCCATTTAAGTTGGATTATGTTCTTATTTCCAAATGATGTTGAAGGCCACTTACATCCTATAAATTTAACCCTAATTGCTGTAAACTGGTAAGTTGCGCAGCAATAAATTATATATTTGGAAAATTATTGGTATAATGAAAAATATTTTCAACAAATTTATGATTGCCCATTATGATTAACTATAACATGCTCTTCTAAGCCCACCTCATAAGACTTTTCTCAAACTTATAATTTATGCCAATTTTTTCTAATCTTGATGCTAACTTATGAATGATACCGACTAAATTTTGTCCCATCTTTTTTAGTCTATTCCAGTAAATTTGTGTTATTTGTATTCTTGAGCATAAATCATATTTTTTGTTTAATTTACATCCACAATTAATTTTCATTTTCATTTATCTACACGTTTTTTTACTACCTCTAAAAAATTTCTTCTTTTACTTTTCCTGTTAATGGCGCTGCAACCATGCTCTAATGCTCACATCCTCAAAGCAAGATATAGTGAGTGGTCGATTAATATATAAACTTGTTGACTACTCTTCTTATTACTATTTAGTTTTAAGATGATCTAGTCTTGTATTAGTCTTATTATATACAAATTCTTTAACAAATTTATCAATAATCTCAGAACTTTAAATATTTTAGAGTCTCTCAAAATTGAGTCTCTATTTTACTGAGTTCAAATTTTACTGAACTCATTCTCCCTAAATACCCTAAAAATATTTTAGAGGTAAGATAGTACGCTTCAATAGAAGTATGAAATTAGATTTTGAATACTTAAAAACATTCTTCAATAACAATGAATTTACTACTCTCCTTCAAAATGATTTTAAAATAGCACTACTTAATTGGGTAGCTAGATAGCCCAATGGTTTTGCTTTTCATGTTTTCCTTCTCCATATCGAGAAACACTAGAAATAAATATTGAAATAATATGTATTAGTGTATTATGCTAAAATTTTGTATTATGCTAAAATTTCTTAAAATTAAATCGATATAATATGTATTAGTGTATAATATATGAGTACCTTTAATCATCCATTTAAATTTTTAGTTGAATCGAAATAATCATTTTAAGATATTAATTATTTAGTCCATAAACAACTTGCCTATGAAAAAATTGGTCACTTTTAGCCATTTGTTCAGTGACATGACATTAGAAATCAATGTACATATATAATTAGGTCAAAAGTTCGATTCTTATTTAACCCTTAATTCAAATTGAATATTTAGCGTCGAGAATGGAAAAAGTTTGGTCTATGTTCACTACAAATAATACTGTCAAACTGTCAATTGTGACATTTAATATATCAATATCATATCATTGTAAATGTCCCAAAATAATTGGTGACAATTATAAAAAGTGTCATAAATTGGCCTATCATAAATGAAAATGTGACATCTTCAAGTGTAGAAATAATGGTGACACCTAAAATTGTCACAAAATTAATAATCGTAACATAAAAAAGTGTCACAATTACATTTGTTGATTTTGCAATCATTGTGTCACCCAAATATGTTTATATAATTGTATTTTTTTTGAACAATTATAATTGTATTTTTAAATAGTAACTATTTTACGTTATATGATAAAAGTATAAATTAATATTAAGTTTAAAATACTAGGATAATATATATATATATATATATATATATATATATATATATATATATATATATATATATATATATATATATTAAAAAGTAATATAGTTTTTATGGAATAGTTATATTTTAAATCGTCAATTAAATTGTAATATATAATCGTCAGTTTCGACACTTACTACTTTAAGAATAACGATATATTAATAAAGTATAACAAGTTTTGTAGTGGTTATTTTCACATTTCGAAACCAAGAAGTTCTCGTGAAAGGATATTTCAATTTATAATTATATTTTAATCTTGATAATAGCATGGGTGCATGGTAAGAGGGTAAGCTTTCATATTCATGCATACGATATTTGAAGTGGTGTTAATTAGCCAAGAGAATGGACATACACCTTAGGAGTTGGGATAGATGAGATAGAGAGTTGATAATTGATATCTAGCAACATGCCTAAAATTCATAATAGTTGATGCAACAACTAGCTAAGCCTAGGAGTATTACTTTTTTGTAAATAATGAAAAATACAAAACAATCCAGCCAATAAAAGGTCTGAATTGAAGTCTGTTCATATTTGATTTAAGTAAATATACTGACCCATAAAATACGTACTTATTATATTTTGGCACCTTCATACCAAATGTCCTACAAAGTCAACAAATGATGTAAGTTTACAAAGATATTAATTCTACAGTTCTACTACACTACGTCTACGCTATATAGATAGATGCAATTTCTGATGTAATCTTGAGACCATTTTGCACCGTACAACTTGAATGTTATGATCTTCGTGATTTGTTTAATTTGTTTGGTACATGTTTTTAAGCAATTATTTGTGTGTGTTATAAGTTCTAATTACGGGTGAACAAAGTTGGATATCTGATCCAAAAAACATATAATAAATTAGATATTAAAAAACTGGTACATTCACTACTTGTTATCTCCAAAAATATCTGGACCAATAAAGATAAGTTGAAAATTTCATATAAGATATTTGACGCACGAATTTCGCAAAATAATTTTTAAAATAAACATAACTTTATTCTTATTAATAGCGGATATTCGATATCTGATATCCAAATATCCAACTATTCAAAATATTGTTGAATATCTAATATTCGATATCCATTTATTAAAAATGTCGGATATTTCTAAAAAATGTGATACTTGAATTCATATTCGATATTCAAATTTTTTAATAGATATCTAATTTGAACTAGAATTTTGAATCGGATATCTTAAGATTCGAATTGGATATCTGATCGAATCGTTGAATTTTCAGATCGTCAGATAGTTTTGCTTAGATCTTGGCGTAAAGTATGTTTTAATTAAGCATTAGACAAGGGTAATCTAGCTCTTGATCTGTTTAGGTATTGATTGACTCTGACGATTGGATTAAAATCACTATTAATATTAAATTGTGTAACATATAACACGTGAAAATAGTGACCGTCTTGGTTCAACACATCTGAATTGAGCTAAGTGATTAATAACTACATCTTAATTCATCCCTGACACTAGAAGGAATTTATCTTTTATACATCAACAGGAGTGTCATGGTACTGTTTTTTAATTAATTTATTTATTTAATAATTAGCATCATATTACCGAAATACCCTTTGACCTTTTCCGTTGACCTTGACTTTCGGTCAATGGGCTTTTTCTGGAAGTCCCATCTTGCTTGAATGGCCCATGGGCCAGTTACCTCTAAAAAACCCTAACTCCCCACTCTCCCACAATGCATGGCTCTCCTTGTTTCAAGATGAATAACTGCCCACTCTTCCCATGATCAGTCCACCTCCCATTACTCCCACTACTCCAATGATAGTTCACTTCTTCTGCAACTTCCCTTCCTCACCATTATAAATAGGGGCTACCATCAAGGAGGGAGGATCATCTGAAATAGCTTTCCTAGTATCCTTGCTTACATTACTTCCTTAGCCTTCCCAAACACTAGCACTAGCACTAGCAATCCCAATCCCGACCTTCCTTCTTGCATTCATTCTACAATCTGTCATTCATTAATTTTCGATCTACGTTCTGACTTGAGCGTCGGAGGGGTTTTCCGGGAGATCACCCCCGGACAAGGCTAACGTGTTGTGTTGCAGGAATTCAGGTCGCTTCCTCCCACGAGTTGCTACTTCCGATAACGCCTCCATCTGCGGTATTCCAAGTGTCTCGCACTTCCTCGTTTCATTACCGAAACAGTTTGGCGCCGTCTGTGGGGAGTGTTACAAAAAGTCATGGCTCCCAAAAGAAATCCAACACAAACCGCAACCGTGCATAGCACAGATACAGACACTTCCGCAGGTCACGCTAATAACCAAGCCGTGACTCGTCGTGATCTGGACATGCTAGCACGAAACCTCACTGCCGCTTCCGCACTGTCATGAATAATAACAATAACCCCCCTCAACAGCAAGTATTGGAAGAAATGGCGGAGAAGATAAAAAATCTGCGAGAGAGAATCGAACCCCACCAGGAGCTATCAAAATCCCATGAATCTCAGGAGGGGAACTCAAGGATGTCACATTCCAGTAGACGCAATAAGAAGAGGAGGGAAAGATCGAGGACACATACAAGCCTCAACAGAATCGAATCCCAAAATGGGGAATCCAAAACCGCCTCTCGAGATGCCCGTACTTACCTGGAAAACAAGAAGCAGAGGGCGTTCAAAAGTGTTCAATCATTGGTGGACAAGAGGAGGGAAGAAAGGAAGAAAGCGCAACTCACGGGATCTAGCCATCCCACCAGCCCCGTCATAATGCCGCGGAATGAGACCGGCAAGAGTAGCCTCCCCGAAGATCTTATGCCAATAATCTCTCCGTTGGCTCCGGAGATACTGAATACTCCCAACCCCGGGAAAATAAAGATCCCAAATATGGCGGCCTTCGATGGAACATCCTGCCTCGAGGAACACTTGATGGCATACAAAAACTTGATGTTGCTGTACACCACCAACCCGGCATTGTGGTGCAAATTCTTCCCAACTACTCTCACAGGAGTAGCCTTGACGTGGTACACCTCTCTTCCAGGGAGAAGTATCCACACCTTTGCCCAATTAGAGAGCAAATTCCTGGGTCACTTTGTGGCATCCAGAAGGCAGGAGAAATCAAACTTCCATTTGCTTAGCATAACGCAACTGGAAGGGGAATCCATATCATCGTATCTGAGGAAATTCCATGAGGCAGTGCTGGAGGTAACGGATTTGGAAGAATCAGTCGCCTTAAACGCCCTAATCAACGGAATGAAGGCTCAAAGGCTCAAGTTCCAGTTGGTCGAGAGTCAAGTGAAGACATACGCGGAGGCCATGAAGCAATGTCAAAGCTATGTCACGGCCTCCGAGATATGTCAGGCACATGACCCAAAGAGGCGTAAATCAGAAAAGAAGGATCCAATATCCAATCGCTCCTCAAGGAGCGTAGAGGAACATCCATCTAGGAGGGATAAAAATTACATGCCGCATCGTCCAGAGCCTCCATCAGACATGGGACCTCCACGATCCCGGCACGTATATGCCGTTGAAGGGGAGTCCAGGACGCGGAATTTGCTTGATGGAGGTAATGACCCGAGGTTCAATTGGAACAGGAAGGACATTTTCTTCGCTGTTCGGTATGAGTTGCCAACTCCACCTCCTATTACCACTCCCTCCGATCGACGCAACTACAATCTGTGGTGTGATTACCACAAAGAGCACGGCCACACTTTGGCCCAATGCCGCGAACTCAAACGTATCCTACATCAACTAGCCGACGAGGGGGAGCTATCAAGGTTCATCAATCGAAAGGACTATGGCACGAGAGGCGACGCGGAAAGAAGGCCTTGGAACCAGAAAAGAAACGAGGCTAGGCGTGAAAGTTCCAACACACAAGGAACCATCAATATGATTTTCAGCGGCTACACCGAGGAATATCCCACAATCCGCGCTGCGAAAGGCAGCGTCCATACTCTGTTCAAAGGACCCCCAAAAACCACCTCAAGTGGGCCGATCATGAGATTTGATGCCACTACTTCCCAACCGTTGCAACAACCACACACTGATCCTTTAGTGGTTACCATCAAGATTGGGCAAATGATGGTAAGGCGAGTATTGGTGGATACCGGAAGCACAGCCGATCTTATAACGATGGAATGCCTAAGAAAAATGAAATTCGAAGAAAAGCACCTGCAACCCCTTGATAAACTTTTGATTGGGTTTGGAGGAAACCAGGTCATTCCAATGGGAACAATCATACTCCCTGTGCGAGTAGGGGAAAGAAGCGGAAGCAGAACTATGCCCATACGATTCACGGTGGTGGATCTCGTATTCCCCTACAACGCCATCATGGGGCTTCCACTTATTAACAAGATCAAAGCAGCAATCTTTCCTCATCAACTCTTGCTGCAATTCGAGCGGGATGATGGACAAGTTGGCATCCTCAAGGGAGACCAGGTAATGGCCCGCCAATGCCTCATCAACACCATGAAGCGCGGACCTTCCGCGACACCCGCCCAAAGAGAAAGGGAAAAAAACTACCCTGCCCATGAAATGGAGACCATTTGAAGAAATTCTTCATTTAACAAGATTTGCAAGGGGCAATCAGTGATTATCAGTCTTATCAGCTTAACTCCGCGAAATTGTTTCATCCCGCGAAGTATTCGCATTGTCATTCGAATTCAGTTTTATCATCGCATCCCGCGACGTAGTCGCGTTGTCATTTGTATTCTGTTTTATCAGCACTCATCCCGCGGCATGCTCGCGTTGTCATTTGTATTCTTAGTGATCATCAAAATTCATTTATAACATCAGAAGTTTTATTTTCAGATTATCCGGCTCTTATATTCGTAAGTACTCGACTAAAATCTATTGCAAATCTTATTAAATTCAGTAATATCCATAAGTCGGACCCCTTGAGAGGGGTCCCATAATCAAATTATTCTAAGTCACTATGAATCAGTGATATCGAAAAGTCGGACCCTTAGATTGGGTCCCAAAATCGAAAATATTCCAAGGTTGCCCATGATACTGCCTGTTCGCGACATTGAAAAGACGGACCTTTAGAATGAGATCCCGAATAAAATTCTAAGTAAAATCTCAACTATCTTCGATATTCATAAGTGGGATCCGTAAACTCGGGTTCAATGATTCAGAAAAATCAATCTCGTAAGTCAGGAAAGTTCCCGTAACTTCGATAAGTCGGACCTCCAGGGAGGGGTAGAATATAGAAAATTATTCTAAGTCCTTCAGCACTCGAATGTGCCCGGGGAGTCAACAAGTCGGACCCTAAACTGCACCCCCAGAAACGAAAATTATTCTAAGTATAGAAAAATTACACATTCTGCTGTCCGACTTATAGATACGACGGATGTTATGCCGCGCCATCTTCTTCGTCGCTCTAAACCATCGTATGAATAAAGTATGAAAAATATTCCAAGTACAAAGGAAGTCCGTATGATCAATAAGTCGGACTCCCTGGTGCGCTCAGTCATGGTGTAAAAATTCTAAGTATGGGAGAATTCCCATATTTCCGTATGATCGAAGACACGGGCCTTTATGCCCATTCCGCGTCATGGAAGAGCAAGGGGTATGATAAGAGAAGTGGCTGGTATTCTTATCGTTCCGTGAGGTCGATAAGTCGGACCCAGAATTATACTCTAAGGAGAACAGAAATTCTAAGTATAGAAATTACCCATTCTACAGTCCGGCTTGCTAATTTGGTGATTCTTTATTCCGCGTTATCCAACATAGCCGCGGAATACAACAAGGCCGCGTCATCCTCGTTAGCGTCATAGGAGCAACTTCCAATCTTTCGAAGCATTCTTATCAATCCGCGATATTGATAAGTCGGACACCCAGGTGCTCCCTACCATTTTTGAAATATTCTAAGTATGGAAGGATTCCCGTGCCGACCATATGATCGAAGACGCGGACCCTTACCTTCATTCCGCGGCGTAGAAGATATGAAGGGCTCGCTGAGACGAGAAATTATTCTAAGTATTCTTATCCTCCCGTGATATCAATAAGTCGGACCCTAAATTGCACTCCAAGAAAAACATGGAAAAAATTCCAAGTCTGAGATCACTCATTCCACCGTCCGACTTGTAGACGTGGCGGCTCTCTTGCCGCATCACCCATGATAGCCGCGGAAATTAATGAGGCCGCGTCATCCTCCTTGTTACAAACCATCGAATGACCACCTAATAATTTTTCGAAGTATGGAAGGTGTCCGTAGAGTCGATAAGTCGGACTCCCAGGTGCCCCTAATAATTTTGTAAAAATTCTAAGTATGGAAGAATTCTCGTATTGTCCGTATAATCGAAGACACGGACCTTTTTGCTCATCCCGTGTCATAGAAGAATAAGGGGCTTGTTAAGACGAGAAAAATTGTTCACGTATTTTTATCATCCTGCGATGTCGATAAGTCGGACTCCCCTAAGTCCTTCAGTGAAGGTTTAAAAATCTAAGTATAAATCTAAGCCGCGTCATCAACTCGCGTGATTTACTCGTTCTGCGGCATATTATCCTTCTAAGACTCCACGCCCCACGGTATGTAATAATAATAAATAAATAAATAAAAAATAAAAAATAAAAATTATTGTGATTTCATCCGTGTGGTAGAAAAGTCGGACCCCCTTGGGGGGGTCTTGTTCCAAAAATAGAAGTGTTGGAGCTTCCGCGGCATTAAAATAGCACAAACTAGGCTGGAAGCATCAATTTTATAAAAAATCCGTGCGATATGCTACACATGTAGATAGCTGTCTCAGTTGGTTCCATGTGTTGCACGCCATCTCGGAGGTCGCAGGATCAAACCCTCCTATTTACATTTTTGCTGTTGACTGGAGCTACTCCGCGGCATGATATAATCCACGGCTTAAGTTACTACATAATAGCAAGGTTGTCTCAGCTGGTCTGAAGTGCTGCACACTATCCCAGAGGTCGCGGGATCAAACCCCCCTATTTGCATTTTTGCTGCTAGCTGAGGGTACTCCGCGGCATGACTTAATCCGCGGCTTGTGTTATTCAATTCGCTCTCCTCTTGGATTTAAAATAAATAAATAAAAAAAAATAAATAATAATAATAATAATAATAAAAAATTGGAATGATCCGCATGATAGATAAGTCGGACCCCCATTGGGGGCGATCTTGTCTCAAAAATTCTAAGTTTCAAGAATAGTCACGGCATCAAAGTATTAAAAGCTGGACTGGAAGCATAGATTACAAAAAATCCGCGCGATATGATACAAAAGTGGATAGTTGTCTCAGTTGGTCGCAGGTGCAGTATGCCATATGAGAGGTCACGGGATCAAGCCCTTACACCTATATTTTTGCTGCTATATGATAATATGATTAGGATTGCTCCGTGGCATGCTTCAAAGCCGCGGCTCAGTTGACGTTATTCGTTTCTCTTTAAACTCGGAGCGCTTCACACGATGACTTTGAAAAGTCATATCTTTTTCAGTACAACTCGGATTTCGACATATGAACAGTCGACTCGAAGCTTACGAGCTCAATTTTCATGATCCATTAGAAGATTCACCTAATTGGGTATGTGTTCATCCTCATGGGGCTTTTGAATGTTCTTTATGATCGTATCCCTTCATCAAATCAACTACGATGGGCGCGTGTTTTTCCGCATAAAGGAAGATATTTCAGGTCGTTGGGGCTCTCCCCTCATATCACCCTTCATGCGTGGGGCTAAATGTCATGGTACTGTTTTTTAATTAATTTATTTATTTAATAATTAGCATCATATTACCGAAATACCCTTTGACCTTTTCCGTTGACCTTGACTTTCGGTCAATGGGCTTTTTCTGGAAGTCCCATCTTGCTTGAATGGCCCATGGGCCAGTTACCTCTAAAAAACCCTAACTCCCCACTCTCCCACAATGCATGGCTCTCCTTGTTTCAAGATGAATAACTGCCCACTCTTCCCATGATCAGTCCACCTCCCATTACTCCCACTACTCCAATGATAGTTCACTTCTTCTGCAACTTCCCTTCCTCACCATTATAAATAGGGGCTACCATCAAGGAGGGAGGATCATCTGAAATAGCTTTCCTAGTATCCTTGCTTACATTACTTCCTTAGCCTTCCCAAACACTAGCACTAGCACTAGCAATCCCAATCCCGACCTTCCTTCTTGCATTCATTCTACAATCTGTCATTCATTAATTTCCGATCTACGTTCTGACTTGAGCGTCGGAGGGGTTTTCCGGGAGATCACCCCCCGGACAAGGCTAACGTGTTGTGTTGCAGGAATTCAGGTCGCTTCCTCCCACGAGTTGCTACTTCCGATAACGCCTCCATCTGCGGTATTCCAAGTGTCTCGCACTTCCTCGTTTCATTACCGAAACAAGGAGTAATATGAGCATCCGAGTATTACAAAGAATACTAATGAGTAATGAGTAAATTATAAATTACTAGGTTCTATTTGTAGTTATTTTGTAAATATGGCAATCAACTCCTTACTTATCTTTTATACCTTGTTACTTTTATTAATTGTTTTATATTCATGAGGATAAACTCATATATTTAATTTTATATTTATTGTTTTACATCTTTGTTTTATTGTCCTTAAATTCTTATGTTTATAATTGGATGGTTTAACTATCCGGTTAATTTGCAATGTAATTTAGAAATAATATTTGGGTTTTACGACAAAACATTTTTATATTCATGAGAGTTGGTTTTTGATAGTTAATCACTCTAATTATTTTATTCAAAGGACATGATTTTCTCCATAAGAATAGATAGAAGATATTGATTGCTGGTGATCATGTTTTTTCTTATATTCTCTCTTACTTTATTACTTGTTTCCAAATATAGTGAGGTCCTTTCTATTTAGGATATACTCCTTTGGTATTGACTTCATCTCTATGTGTTAGCTCGTGAGGCCCTTCCTACTAAAGTTTAGTAGTTTAGCCCAAAATACTTTAATCTCAGGAAATATACGTTTGGACATGTCTAGGTTATGATACGGATTTTTTGATTAAAACTTTTAGGAAAAATTATGTAGAATAATTTAATTTTTTATTTATTTTCCTATAATAATCTCAACTTTTCCAATTTTGGGGTCACCTATACTCAGAAATAGTATTACCCAAATAGTTACTAGTTTTTTGCTGGTTAATTATTACAAATAAAAGGAAATATAAAATCAAAAATCAAATTATTAAAAAGTAAAAGTTAAACTCAAAAAAAAAACTTTTATATATTTTTTTATATTTCAATTTTTTTATAATTTAATTTTGTATTTAATTTTTTTTTATGCAAATTGACTTGTTGTATAGGTAAGAGGTTACCTTGGTGCAATCTTAGCAAGCACCCCCAATGGTTGAGGTTATTCATGTTTAATCAAAAATTGAGATTATTATAGGAAAATCAGTAAAAAGTTGAGTTATTTAGAGTATTAATTGTTCCAAATTTTTATTAATGTTAAATTGTATAATATATAAAACACAAAAACATTGGTAGTGAAGTTGATTAAAGATAACCAAAATCGAATTAACATACTATTTAAATATACATACAACTAAAAAAATAATCTAACCTAAAACACTGGTACCCGAAAACAATTTAACTTAAACATCATCATTATTATCATCGTATCCAGTGTATTTTACTCATATGATCAGGCTATGTGGAGGGATAAAAAACGACAACCTAATATGCGGCCAAAGAATCCCCAACCTGAGAAAGACGCTTAAATAGAGAGATTCCTGCGACGAGATCAAACTCGACTATACTAATACCTAAATTCAATTTGATGACTGAAAGTGTCTACCTCTAGACATTACAAGCCATATGGAAAAATCAAATGAATGACTTAACAATAAAATTTGTTGTATGGAATGGGAACACAATCAGTCCAGTGATGATCATATATTGATGACTATGCATCTTTAAGTACTGTTTGGTTGCACCAAAATTTAATTTCAGTTAGGAGTTGTACATAGGAAAAACCTGGACACCTTTTATGTGTTGAAAACATACATATACATAGGAAAACTAAATATAAACATCAATAAAATCAACTGTACCAAACACACCCTTATAATAAAGTTTGACACAAATTTAATTACATTTACACTTCCAAGCCCACATGACACTCCTCATTTATACGTGTTGCAGTATTATGGAAGTAAACAAGACATATAAACATAGACAATTACTTTACAATAGGATTTTAAGCTCTTACTAAAAAGATCTATGTTACATGAACAACATTTGTAGTGTGACAATGTCAACATTATTTAATTTTTTGTCAATTTGGTGTTAGACATAGGTAATGATATTTTTAGTTCTTATGTTGTGTGATTCGTACGTAAGGATGAGTTATATGACAGATTGATGATGATTTGATTCGAGAATGTAATCGAAGATTCTTGATGAATTTTGTATAATCAACTACTGTTTGATAGGTATATCATAAATTTATTCGAGAAGTATCTGAATTACTTAATTTCAAGTGATTTGTGAACGTACACTTGTATGATGTATTGACTTGTCTAATTCTTTGTTTTATGACATTTCTATTGTATTGTCACAAAAATAAGCTGTTTATGTTATGATTTTTCATAATATGACTTAATATATTACATTAATATATTGTGATTGAGAATGATCTAGAATTTTGGTATACACAAAAGATTCTTTCACTATGTTTGGTTGTTAAGGGATGACAAATGGGTTAAACTATATAGGTTTTGCACCGTATTCTCCCTAGTTAGAGCGCGTATGGGTATGATTTTGGTGGAAAGTGGGAGGGTATGGTTATGAAAACTCTTACTCGCCATGAGTAGTCGGTAGGTGGTGGATATAAAGTCTACTCTGCCCCATACCCACCCGCCCCATACCCTATAGCCAACCGCTTCACCCCATACCTGCCCACTCTTTATCTACAATGTACTAACTTATATCAAATTAAAAACAATTGAAAAAACTAAAAACTATTTATTTTATTTTATTACATTGCATAATTTAAACAAAATAGATATACAATTAAATTTATAAGGATTAAGTATATAACACGGACTTGGAGTGAATGTGAGGCGGGGTATAAGGTGGGTAACAACTATGATGGGCGTACCCAGTTGGCCATAGTGGGTATGGATGGGTTCGAACGTATACCCAAGTAGGCAGGCATGATTATGAAAATCTTACCCGCCATGGGTGGTGGGTAGGGAGGTGGATATGAAAATTTCAGGTGAGTATCAGTATAAGGGAGGGCATACCGCATCAACCCGCACATTTTGCCATCCCTAGACTTGTTTCTTTATGTGTATTTTAAAATGCTAATTAATTTCATAGATTATAAGTAAGGATTGGCATGGGTCAAATCTGGGTCGGGTCCATCTAGACTTAGATTCAGACACTATTTTTTAATTGGATTTATATCCATAGGCTATGAAAAATTTGGACCCAAATCTAGACCCTTACGGTCTGGCGGATCCAGGGTCTGGATCTGGAATCTGGATTCAAAACAATATTTTTTTTTCTTGAAAAGTTTTCAAAAATATTATAACACAATTTTTGTCCATCTGTATAAAAGTATTTAAACATTTTCAACTAACAAGAATCTTCTAATACTTTATA